>NC_091172.1:44096035-44396035 GCF_040958095.1 Procambarus clarkii | reverse complement strand
AGACTAATACTGGCCAGGTATGGTTAAAGACGTCAAAAGTTACGTGCAACAGTGTCATATATGGCAGTGAAACCTAACATCCCGATTCCCAAGGCTCCGTTAATTCCCATCCTGGTGCCTGCGGAACCTTTCCACAGACTCATCATAGACTGTGTTGGTCCTTTACCCTGGACCAGTTCTGGCAACGCTTATATACTAACCATCCTGTGTCCAACCACCAGATTCCCCATAGCAGTTCCTGTAAAGAACATTACGGCTGCTACAGTGGTAAAACAACTATTGAAGATCTTTACCCAATACGGATTTCCACGGGAGGTTCAAAGTGACTGTGGCACCAACTTCACCAGTGATCTCCTCAAGAAGACACTGGAAGAGTTCAACATCACTCAGCTATTGTCCAGCCCCTATCATCCTGCTTCACAGGATTCTCTTGAACGTAGTCATCAAACGATTAAGTGAGTTTTGGAGAACTCCTATTTCAGCTAAGCCCTGATGCTAAGAAAATAGTTAGAGGGATAGAAGCCCTAAACCAGAAAATAATAAATACAGAATATGCGGTCATATTCAATGGAACATGTTTGAAAGAAAACCTGCTGCCAGTATACACCAATATATATATATATATATATATATATATATATATATATATATATATATATATATATATATATATATATGTGTGTGTGTGTGTGTGTGTGTGTGTGTGTGTGTGTGTGTGTGTGTGTGTGTGTGTGTGTGTGTGTGTGTGTGTGTATGTGTGTGTGTGTGTGTGTGTGTGTGTGTACTCACATAATTGTGCTTGTAAGGGTTGAGCTTTGGCTCTTTGGTCCCGCCTCTCAAGTGTGTGTGTGTGTGTGTATCACAAAAATAAACACGTGATTAAAAATGTGACAATGTCAGACCACAGAGGAAAAATGAAACAGGAATTTGCTTAAGTACTTTCGTATATTAATACATCTTCAGAAGGAGTAGAAATCCTTCCACTTCATTCCTTCTGAAGATGTATTAATATTCGAAAGTACTTGAGGAAATTCCTTTTTCATTTTTCCTCCGTGGTCTGACATTGTCATATATATATGTATATATATATATATATATATATATATATATATATATATATATATATATATATATATATATATATATCTTTCTTACGTCTTTCAGATTTTTTTTTTTTTTTTTACAATAAGATACGTAACAATAAGAAAAGCCGACAAAACAGCAGCATATGTATTGATTCCTACCCATGAATACATGAACAAAATTAGCGATATCCTAAGTGACGACTCCAAATTTCAACGAATCACGAGGAACCCCGTAGAAGACCTTAAGCAGAAAGTAAACAAAACAATTACAGCAATCAACGCAAAGAAAGGTAGTGTGCATTTCAATAAACTTCAAGGCGACTATGGCTTAGGATATGCCTACGGCAATGTTAAGACGCATAAACCAGGTAACCCACTACGCCCTATAATCAGCCAAATACCAACCCCAACTTATCACCTGGCAAAGAAACTCAATGAACTCCTAACTCCATACACTCCAAGTAAGTTTAGTCTACAATCATCAGCAGATTTCCTAGAATTGATCAAATCTACCCAGCCCGATGGAATCATCGCTTCCCTGGACGTTGAATCCCTATTTACCAACGTCCCAGTCGACACAACCATAGGAATGATACTGGACAGAGTATACAGAGACGAGAGCACCCCCAAATTAGACATACCTGAGCCACACTTGAAAAGTCTTCTCGAAGCATGTACAAAGGAAGCCCCTTTCATCAGTCCACAAGGAGACATGTATTTACAAATAGACGGAGTAGCAATGGGCTCCCCCTTAGGAGTTTTATTTGCTAATTTTTATATGGGAACCATCGAAGATAGGGTCTTCAGTAGAAGACAAAAACCAACTGTATACTGCCGTTATGTAGATGACATATTCGTAATAGTAAAAGACTCAGATGAACTAATTGACCTAAAAAGACACCTAGAGAGAGAGTCAGTACTCCGATTTACACATGAAAATAGTGAAAATAACAGTCTGCCATTCTTGGATGTACTAATAACAAAAACAGGAACCTCTTTAAGCACCAACGTATATACCAAGCCCACCAACATAGGATTATGCCTGAACGGTAGAAGTGAGTGCCCCCAAAGATACAAAGTCAGTGTTCTCAATGCTTATATTCGTCGAGCGCTTACCCACAGCTCTGAATGGAGCAACGTGAGTAGAGAGTTTGAAAGAGTAACTCAGGTATTGGTGAACAACGGATATAGCAACGCGGAAATAAACGCTGCTATAAGAAGACACTTGGACCGTTGGTATAATTCAGAACCTAGAACAGAAACCACAACACCCCCAATAAAATTATATTACAAATCAACCATGCACAGTGAACATATAAAAGAGGAAAGAATAATGAAAGAAATAATCCGTAAAGGAGTAAAAAGCACTACTCCTAACCAAAACATAAACCTGATAATATTCTACAAAACCAAGAAGACTTCCGAACTCCTTATCAAAAACAGCCCGAAGCCGACGGAGAACCCTCTGCAGCAGTCAAGCGTTGTATACATGTACACTTGCCCCCACGAAGGATGTAACCTTCAATGTAAGTACATAGGTATGACGTCGACCAAGCTGACGAGGCGTTTGACATGCCATCTTCAATCTGGTGCCCCTAGGAATCACATGAGACAAGCCCATGACATTACTCTAACAAGAGAAATGTTGAACAAGAATACTTGCATAATAGACAAAACCCAAGATTCAAGAAGATTACAAATTCTTGAGGCAATTCACATAAGAATAGAGCGACCTACCATGAACACCCAAATCACGGAACTATTTACTCTACCCACCATGAGAGTAAGGACAAGACAAGAACATATCGATGCCAACACAGAAGACAATGTCCAACATAACAGGCCAATTACACTGGATTAATCTTTGTTTAGATAGGAGATGCCTCGTATGGGCCAATAAGCCTTCTGCAGCCTCTATGTTTCACCTCACATTTATCCCTTATGTATCCCCCCATGTTTTTCACCTTCATTATATTATCACCTGACCTAATGCGGGTATAAAATCAACTAGTATTGTAAAGATCTGTTCACTTGAGAATGAACCATGGAGGTTCGAAACGTTGTGCAAATTATACAAATAAGTGTAATACACTCTATAGTAAATCACTTCTTTTCTTCACCTTAAAAGTACGAAAATGAGTTTTGGAGAACTCCTATTTCAATTAAGCCCTGATGCTAAGAAAATAGTTAGAGGGATAGAAGCCCTAAACCAGAAAATAATAAATACAGAATATGCGGTCATATTCAATGAAACATGTTTGAAAGAAAACCTGCTGCCAGTATACACCAATATATATATATATATATATATATATATATATATATATATATATATATATATATATATATATATATATATATAAAATTTGTGAGGGTACCACCTCTGGTGCCAATGTGGGGGACCCATAGCCTCGGAGAAGAAAATAAAAAGTATTCAGAGGAGACCTTGTGGTCTCTCACTGAACACTAATATTATCTTCTACCACCCCCATTCTTTTGTATGTACACATATATCTTTGCTTTATTTGAACCTTGTTACAAAAAAGGAGTTACATATAGGTTACAAAGATGGTTATCATAGGTTGTCTAGTTTCTCCAGCTCCTCAGATGGCGGGCAGGAACCCTAAATGCAGTGCGCATTTCTCCTCTGTATCGCCACGCTGAGGCACTCGAAAAGAAAGCTGGCAGCTCTAGGGTCCCTTGTTGTTTCAATGAGCCTAGAACCCAGTTCCTTCAAAAAACTGGTAGCACTTTTACCCCAGGCGCCGAGTGTCTCAGAAGCAATGGGGACAAAATTGTAGTGGTGATCCAGTTCTCTATACTTACGGGATTTGGCTGCTTCCCTGTGGGTGGCAGCGCCACCTGGTTGTGCAACACTGAGGTTAATGTAGGTGTTAGCCAGGGTTGATACGCACGTGTAGTCCCATACCAACTGCTTGCCATTCTTCCAGGGGTTCACTGTGATACCATCCGGGCGACCAATAAGAGCATCAGAGTTACGGGGCGTTAGGTAACGGGGCTCTCTTTCAGCTGGGCATCCAGCTGTGGTGAGGCTCCTCTTGATGATGTCGTTAACTTCACTGTGCCTCGAGTGCCATCCCCCTGTGCTTTGGCAGAGTAGGCCATGGTGGCCGTACCTGTCAGCCACCACCTCGCCGCAAATACACCTATATCTGGTGTGGATTGGGGCAGCAAGGCGAAGGGCCACAGCAATTCGGGGGGTGTGTGGTGTGAGACGCGTGCCAGTAGCCGACATTGGGGTTGCTAACAGGAAATCCCCTGCATGTGGGGCTGCTACTGCTGTGAGGCGAGCAATGTCGTGTTGTGTTGTTGCAGCACCCAGGCACTCTGCAACAACTTGGTCTACAATGGGGCCATCCCAGCTGGATTGCTTGTGGGCTTTTGGGGATAGTGGTTGAGGTGATGGGCCTGCACGAGAGGCCCACTCCGTGGCACAGCGTGTAAAATTGGGATCATGTACACCTGCCAGCTGATGTAAGTGGGCAGGTAGAATTTCCTTCACAAGGTCCTCGGATGCTGATAAGGAGGACAGGAAGGCTGGAACAGCGATTTGCGTTGCTGTTCGAACTCCGAGGCCCCCAAGTCTTACGGGAAGAGAGGCTTGTTTCCACTGTAGGTCATCAAGAGAGAAGTTAAGGGCTTTTTCTAGCATTGATTTCAGTAACCGGTCATACTCACTTAGTTTTTGGCTGCTTTAAGATGGTGAACACCTCAGAAAGTAGGTTAACCTGGGGACGGACAGACATCTGGTGATGAGGTAGAGTGCATCATGAGCATCAATATCCTCAATCCTCCCATCTATCCTCTTAAGGTCGGCGATTTTCTTATCAAGGACCTCATCGATGGCTTTCAACCCCAGGGGAGCTCCTAGGAGTGTGCTGTCTTCAGGTTTAGTTTTATGGATATTTGGCAGAAGACCCTCTATTCTCTCTACGATGCCCTGGTTGGAACATATTATTTCACATTTAGAAGGGTTCAGGGTGAGGCCTAAAACTGCACCTTGCTCCTGGATTTTTCTGATGTCCTCCAGGAGGGAGTCTTGGGAACCAGCTAGGGTACCATCATCCAAGAACCAGATCTTAAGCTCGCTGGACAGGACCTCTGTGACTTGTTTGATGACTAAGCAGAAAAGGAGAGGAACAAGGGGGTCACCCTGTTGGACGCCTTCTCACGAGTCAATTTCATGTTCGCCAAAAAGTAGCTTAAGGTCCATACTGTAGCATGAATGTACAAAAGGGTAGAGGGAAGGGAAATGACTATGAACCGCACGGAGTACAGCATCCCTCCGCACCAAATTGAAGGCATTTTTGAAATCTAGCTTGATAAGGGCCTTTTCGTCTGTGATGTTGGCGATGAAGGCTCGAGCTGCATGGGCTGCCGCCTCACACCCTTGTGGAATGCCGAACCCGAGCTGTTTTGGCTTCAGCATGTTGGCCGCTGCATCACTAACTGTTCTTGCAGCTGCCTTTGCGACGAGACGCCGGAGAGAATTGCCCACAGCTATTGGCCTGATCCCTCCATCCTTTTTCTTTAGAGCACAGAGAGATGTTCCAAAAAAGATAGGTCTTATGGTCGCTGGTATGTTGCCAGCTAGACATGTGTTGGTGAATCTGGTTAGTTCCACCAAGAGGTTCTTTGCAATGTCACCCAGTGCAGGGTTGAGCATTTGCTTGAGGTGGTTGGGTTTTAGTCCTGTGAACCCACCTGCTGATCCTGTTGGGAAGGACATGGCTGCTTTATGGACCACAGATTCAGCCACCCAGAGAGGTTCTGCTCCGGTAGCCCTCACTTGTACAATGTCGTCCTCACGCGGAGCCCTGGGTGGGTGTTTCTCCCTTAGGGCTTGAGCTGTTGCGGCATCTCTGTCGGCAATTGAGTCCTCACTGGTGATGACTCTTATTGCGCCAATAGTGTTTCCTTCTTCTATTTTCTTGGTGACTGATGTTCTGATTTTTGATGTCTCGGATATGGCACTGTTGCTCTTCCTGCCGTGGGTGTTTCTCGCGCGAGTGGGAAGGCGCACCTGGTTGTCCTCCCTGGGAAAATCATTTATAGCTTTGATGACCGAGGCAGGTAAGGTCTTGTCGCTCCTTGCAGGGGTGGCTAGACATATGTTGCCAAACAGTAGGAGGTTGTGCCATGCTTGGGTCGTTCCAGGAGAGTCGTTGACCTTTCTCAGGAGGGCAGATAATTTGGCTGCTGCATGGGGACGGGCTGCGTTAGGGATGTGTTGCAAGGTTCTGGCTGATGTTGCTTTGATAGCTTCTAATAAGATTTCTGTGGGAATGAAGGTCTGGGAGGTGTTTTGCCTTACGGGCGGTGTGGGCTGTTGATTGGTGTTCTCCCTGGGAGGGCGCTCAGAACCCAAACACCTGGCTCTGTTGTGGTAATGAAGGCGCACATTATCGTCACTCAACCGGATATAGCATACCCTGTCACACGTCTGACATCTGCCTTGTGTACCCCTGCTTGATGGCTCATCTTGGCTTGGAGAAGCCTGGCTGTCTGTTGAGAGCTGCGACATGGGCGGGCGCTGGGCGGGAGGGTGGACGGCGGGTGGAGACTGGAGGGTGGGCGGCGGTTGGAGGCTGGGGGGATAGTCAGCTGGCCGTGGCACTTACTACTCAGATGAGTGGTAATACATATACCACCTCTATACAAAGTGTGGGTATACACCCACTACACAATATGTGGGTATACATTGGGTGAGTGGGTGGCGTAGACACACATGGGAGCCTCCCGGACCCTATGGGCGGGTGGCAAGGTGGCCTCGTGGGTGGGGAGGCGACGTGGTGGGGTGGGGAAGGAGGGGGAGAGCTGCAGGTACTTCCCGGCCTGGGCGCTGGGTGGGGGCGGGGGTCAGGGCGACACTAACACTGGTATAATTCCCCCGTATATCACTGCACAATAATGAATGAATCACACACTTGTAATCTGACTCACTGCACATGTGATGTACTCACAATATGATAGATATGTTGCGCCAATTATCGCTGACAACGTAACTTGTTCAACAAAACTTTCAAAAAAGAAAAACACAAAACACTATTTGGCACACGGGTAACCCCCACTTCTCTCTCCTGACCACACAATACCCCTCACTCACCCCCCACCTCCCCTCACTATGGGAGGCCTGCAGGGTCCATCCTGGCCCCTCACTCCAGCCTCCATCACTCCACACTGCCAACCCACCTGTTTTGATAAGTCTTCACATAGATGGTATACCGTAGGCACTTCCGGTCACTCCCACGTCTGCTTGGTGTATTCACGGTGTATATATATATATATATATATTGGTGTATACTGGCAGCAGGTTTTCTTTCAAACATGTTTCATTGAATATGACCGCATATTCTGTATTTATTATTTTCTGGTTTAGGGCTTCTATCCCTCTAACTATTTTCTTAGCATCAGGGCTTAATTGGAATAGGAGTTCTCCAAAACTCATTTTCGTACTTTTAAGGTGAAGAAAAGAAGTGATTTACTATAGAGTGTATTACACTTATTTGTATAATTTGCACGACGTTTCGAACCTCCATGGTTCATTCTCAAGTGAACAATCTTACAATACTAGTTGATTTTATACCCGCATTAGGTCAGGTGATAATACAATGAAGGTGAAAAACATGGGGGATACATAAGGGATAAACATAGGGGCTGCAGAAGGCTTATTGGCCCGTACGAGGCATCTCCTATCTAAACACAAAGATTAATCCAGTGTAATTGGCCTGTTATGTTGGACATTGTCTTCTGTGTTGGCATCGATATGTTCTTGTCTTGTCCTTACTAGACAAGACAAGAACATATCTTGTCTTACTAGACATATCTTACTAGAACATATCTTACTAGACATAGACAAGAACATTAGTAAGGACAAGACAAGAACATAAGAACTGAAAAATCACACCCCAGAAGTGACTCGAACACAGCGTGATGGTCAAGTGGAATAAGGCGTCTTGTACATAGCAATTGCGTTGCTCCTGGGAGTATGGGTTCGAGTCACTTCTGGGGTGTGAGTTTTCAGTTGCATATTGTCCTGGGGACCATTCAGGCTTGTTCGCATTTGTGTTCCTCACGTGTGCCCCAAAGAATGAGGTGATTTGGTAAAATGCTATGCCCAAGATTACTATCCGAGTGCCGGCGGTGGGGTGGTTCAAATAGCCTCGGCTATCACCTCATTTTGTCCGGTCGTGATGGTCAAGTGGATTAAGGCGTCTTGTACATACCAGTTGCGTTGCTCCTGGGAGTATGGGTTCGAGTCACTTCTGGGGTGTGAGTTTTCAGTTATATATATATATATATATATATATATATATATATATATATATATATATATATATATATATATATATATATATATATATATATATATATATATATATATATATATATATATATATATATATATATATATATATATATATATATATATATATATATATATATATATATATAACTGAAAACTCACACCCCAGAAGTGACTCGAACCCATACTCCCAGGAGCAACGCAACTGGTATGTACAAGACGCCTTAATCCACTTGACCATCACGACCGGACATAATGAGGTGATAGCCGAGGCTTTTTGAACCACCCCACCGCCGGCACTCGGATAGTAATCTTGGGCATAGCATTTTACCAAATCACCTCATTCTTTGGGGCACACGTGAGGAACACAAATGCGAACAAGCCTGAATGGTCCCCAGGACAATATGCAACTGAAAACTCACACCCCAGAAGTGACTCGAACCCATCGTGATGGTCAAGTGGATTAAGGCGTCTTGTACATACCAGTTGCGTTGCTCCTGGGAGTATGGGTTCGAGTCACTTCTGGAGTGTGAGTTTTCAGTTGCATATTGTCCTGGGGACCATTCAGGCTTGTTCAAATTTGTGTTCCTCACGTGTGCCCCAAAGAATGAGGTGATTTGGTAAAATGCTATGCCCAAGATTACTATCCGAGTGCCGGCGGTGGGGTGGTTCAAATAGCCTCGGCTATCACCTCATTATGTCCGGTCGTGATGGTCAAGTGGATTAAGGCGTCTTGTACATACCAGTTGCGTTGCTCCTGGGAGTATGGGTTCGAGTCACTTCTGGAATGTGAGTTTTCAGTTGCATATTGTCCTGGGGACCATTCAGGCTTGTTCGCATATATATATATATATATATATATATATATATATATATATATATATATATATATATATATATATATAAAATGTAATGAATGTTTATGTGTTTAAAAATAATGTTTTTATATACATAAAATGTATATGTAAAAGTGCTACCATTTTTTTTCCGGAACTGGGTCTAAGCTCATTGATACAACAAGGGACCTTAGATCTGCCAGCTTTCTTTTCCAGCGCCTCAGCGTGGCGATACAGAGCGGAAATGCACACTGCATTCAGGGTTCCTGCCCGCCATCTGAGGAGCTGGAGGAACTCGACAGCTTATGATAAACATATTTGTACCTTATATGTAACCTCTTTTTTGAAACAAAGTTCAAATAAAACAATTATATATGTGTACACACAAAAGAATGGGGGTGGTAGGAGAAGATAATATTAGTGTTCAGTGAGAAACCACAAGATCTTCTCTGAATAGTTTTTATTTTCTTCTCCGAAAACCTGCAAACACTAAACAGAGTTCTACAGCTTTTCATTTTATATACCTGCATTTGGATGACGTGATATGCTACAACAGTTTTGGATGAGGTGAAAACAAACTTTCAACACAATATAGAACACGAAATATTGGGTAATATTGGGTAAATTTAAAGGGAAGAATGGAAGTAAATGCAAAGGGCCTATTGGCCCATATTTCTTGATGCTTCTATATTAGTGCGGAGTCTTGAAGTGGGTAGAATATAGTTGTGCATTAATTGGCTGTTGATTGCTGGTGTTGACTTCTTAATGTGTAGTGCCTCACAGGTATCAAGCCGCCTGCTATCGCTGTATCTATCGATGATTTCCGTGTTTTTTGTTAAGACTTCTCTGGTGATTGTCTGGTTGTGGGAAGAGATTATATGTTCCTTAATGGAGCCCTGTTGCTTATGCATCGTTAATCGCCTGGAAAGAGATGTTGTTGTCTTGCCTATATACTGAGTTCTTTGAGGCCTACAGTCCCCAAGTAGGCATTTGAAGGCATAGACGACATTGGTCTCTTTTAAAGCGTTCTGCTTTGTGTCTGGAGAGTTTCTCATGAGTAGGTTGGCCGTTTTTTTGGCTTTATAGTAAATCGTCAATTGTATCTTCTGATCTTTGTCTGTAGGGATTACATTCCTATTAACAATATCTTTTAGGACCCATTCCTTCGTTTTATGGGCTGTGGAAAAGAAGTTCCTGTAAAATAGTCTAATAAGGGGTACAGGTGTTGTGTTAGTTGTCTCTTCAGAGGTTGCATGGCGTTTCACCTTCCTTCTTATGATGTCTTCCACGAAACCATTGGAGAAGCCGTTGTTGACTAGGACCTGCCTTACCCTTCAGAGTTCTTCATCGACTTGCTGCCATCCTGAGCTGTGGCTGAGAGCCGAGTGATTTTCATTATTTTCAATAAATTGTTTCCTATTAGTATATTTGAATTATTATTATTATATTAAATTAAGAACATAAATTATTTACTTAGTTGTGATAGTTTAAGTTAGGTTAGGTAGGTTTGGTTAAGTTCGGTCATATATCTTTGTTAGTTTTAACTTCAATTAAAAAAAAAAACTCATACATAATGAAATGGATACCTTTATCATTTCATAAGAAAAAACATTCAAAAATATATAAATTCAGGAAAACTTGGCTTAGTATGCAAATCGGGCCTTGCATAGTAGGCCAAGTACTGCATTCTGGCTACTAGGTACAACATATATATATATATATATATATATATATATATATATATATATATATATATATATATATATATATATATATATAATATATATGTGTGTGTGTGTGTGTTTAGTCATTTATTTACTCAAATGATTTGATAATTTTCTTTTAACTAACTAATGTTGTATTGTTACAGGGCGCACCCAACGTTACCCGATTGGCTTAATGAGGATGTTCTTAGTGTCGTCTCTGGTGGCTGTCGCATTTTTCATCACAAGGTACATAGAAAAAGAGGTAAGTAGCTAAAAACTGACACATGTAGCTTCCTCTGTTTTAATGTATTATATGATTTTATTAGTTATATTTCTATCCAAATGAGGTTTTATTTTAAATTGTTGCTTAAGTCGCAAAGAACTGTTACTTGCGTCCGAGTGATCACCCACTATTTCAGTTAGTTCATGTTGACGACACGCAAGCGGTCTGAACTGGAGTTCGACTATACTGGCTGAATTTTATAGTGTTGCATTGTGCCACTACGGATGTTAACGTAACGTTAAACTATTGTAGCCTTGTACTGTTATTATTATGTTTTGTGAATAAATGTTATTGTTATGAAACGACAAGTGCCTTTCAGCAAACACCTTCTCTTTATCACCAGTTGTAGACTCTGCCACATACTTGAAGATGATTATATGCTGTTCTGAATACTTCTGAACTCGAACCAATTTCGTAGCCAAACACACCAATATAAATTTGGTGTGGGACCCCAGTGAGCTACCCTTATAGCTGGCATCAGTGGTTCAAGGAGCTCCACGACCCTGTTGATATACAGTACCAAGGATTTGGACTCTGGCGGCGACTCTACGCCATCTACTTCAGTTTTAAAGTAATAAGTTCCATGCAGAGCACCTCCTATTGCTGTGGTTGCAGTCCTTTCTGACTGAGGTCACATGTATTAGTGCCAGTCCAAATAGACAATATTCTCATATCTTGTGCTTATCGTAGGGTGATAAATTTGGTTCCAGCCCTTGACCGTAGACTCAATATAAAAGCAACATTTCACCTAGAGTAAAGTAAATATTGTTGCAGAGTTTGAAACAGGAACAAAAGTGGTGGTGGTTGTGTTGGTTCACTGTTGTCATCAGTAGGCACACACACATACACACACACACACACACACACACACACACACACACACACACACACACACACACACACACACACACACACACACACACACACACACACACACATACACACACACACACACACACACACACACACACACACACACACACACACACATACACACACACACACACACACACACACACACACACACACACACACACACACACACACACACACACACACACACACACACACACACACACACACACACACAAACACACACACACACACACACACACACACACACACACACACACACACACACACACACACACACACACACACACAAACACACACACACACACACACACACACACACACACACACACACACACACACACACACACACACACACACACACACACACACACACAAACACACACACACACACACACACACACACACACACAAACACACAAAGTGTGTGTGTGTGACAAAGACAAAGACCAGTGACAAATATTAAGCAAGAAAGAGAGGGCTGGGCGGACTGCATTTTCTTGGATTGTCAGAAAGCCTTTGACACAGTACCGCATAAGAGGCTGGTACATAAGCTGGAGAGACAGGCAGGTGTAGCTGGTAAGGTGCTCCAGTGGATAAGGGAGTATCTAAGCAATAGGAAGCAGAGAGTTACGGTGAGGGGTGAGACCTCCGATTGGCGTGAAGTCACCAGTGGAGTCCCACAGGGCTCTATACTCGGTCCTATCTTGTTTCTGATAAATGTAAATGATCTCCCGGAGGGTATCGATTCATTTCTCTCAATGTTTGCGGACAATGCTAAAATTATGAGAAGGATTAAAACAGAAGAGGACTGTTTGAGGCTTCAAGAAGACCTAGACAAGCTGAAGGAATGGTCGAACAAATGGTTGTTAGAGTTTAACCCAACCAAATGTAATGTAATGAAGATAGGTGTAGGGAGCAGGAGGCCAGATACAAGGTATCATCTGGGAGAGAAAATTCTTCAGGAGTCAGAGAAGGAAAAAGACTTGGGGGTTGATATCACGCCAGACCTGTCTCCTGCAGCACATATCAAGCGGATAACATCAGCGGCATATGCCAGGCTGGCCAACATACGAACGGCATTCAGAAACTTGTGTAAAGAATCATTCAGAACTTTGTATACCACATATGTCAGACCAATCCTGGAGTATGCAGCCCCAGCATGGAGTCCATATCTAGTCAAGGATAAGACTAAACTGGAAAAGGTTCAAAGGTTTGCCACCAGACTAGTACCCGAGCTGAGAGGTATGAGCTACGAGAAGAGACTACGGGAATTAAACCTCACTTCGCTGGAAGACAGAAGAGTTAGGGGGGACATGATCCCCACATTCAAGATTCTGAAAGGAATTGATAGGGTAGATAAAGACAGGCTATTTAACACAAGGGACACACGCACAAGGGAACACAGGTGGAAACTGAGTGCCCAAATGAGCCACAGATATATTAGAAAGAACTTTTTTAGTGTCAGAGTGGTTGACAAATAGAATGCATTAGAAAGTGATGTGGTGGAGGCTGACTCCATACACAGTTTCAAGTGTAGATATGATAGAGCCCAATAGGCTCAGGAATCTGTACACCTGTTGATTGACGGTTGAGAGGCGGGACCAAAGAACCAGATCTCAACCACCGCAAACACAACTAGGTAAGTACACAGACACACACACACACACACACACAGATGGTTGGACAGACTGCATATTTCTGGACTGCCAAAAAGCCTTTGATACAGTACCGCACATGAGACTGCTGTTGAAGCTCGAGAGGCAGGCGGGGGTGGGGGGGAAAGGTCCTAGCATGGATAAGGAACTACCTAACAGGAAGGAGGCAAAGAGTTACGGTAAGGGGTGAGAAGTCGGACTGGCGAACAGTACCAAGTGGAGTACCACAAGGATCGGTGCTGGGACCAATTCTATTTCTTGAATATGTTAACGACATGTTTACAGGCGTAGAGTCCTACATGTCGATGTTTGCGGATGACGCAAAGTTGATGAGAAGAGTTGTGACAGATGAGGATTGCAGGATCCTCCAAGAGGACCTGAACAGGTTGCAGAGATGGTCAGAGAAATGGCTACTGGAATTCAACACGAGCAAATGTAAAGTCATGGAAATGGGACTAGGAGATAGGAGACCAAAGGGACAGTACACAATGAAGGGAAACAGCCTACCTGTGACGATGCGCGAAAGAGACCTGGGTGTGGAGGTAACACCCAATTTATCTCACATATAAATTTTATTTCACATATAAATAGGATAACGACAGCAGCGTACTCTACACTGGCAAAAGTTAGAACATCATTCAGAAACCTAAGTAAGGAGGCATTTAGGGTGCTTTACACTGCCTACGTGAGGCCTGTCTTAGAGTATGCCGCCTCATCTTGGAGTCCCCATCTAAAGAAGCATATAATGAAACTGGAACAGGTTCAGAGGTTTGCAACGAGACTCGTCCCAGAGCTACGAGGGATGGAGTATGTAGAGCGCCTGAGGGAACTGTGCCTTACGACACTAGAAAGAAGAAGGGAGAGGAGGGACATGATAGGAACGTATAAAATACTCAGAGGGATTGACAGAGTGGACATAGACGAAATGTTCACACAGAATAGTAACAGAACGAGGGGACATGGGTGGAAGCTTGAAACTCAGATGAGTCACAGAGATGTTAGGAAGTTTTCTTTTAGCGTGAGAGTAGTGGGAAAATGGAATGCACTTCAGGAACAGGTTGTGGAAGCAAATACTATTCATAATTTTAAAACCAGGTATGATAGGGAAATGGGACAGGAGTCATTGCTGTAAACAACCGATGCTCGAAAGGCGGGATCCAAGAGTCAATGCTCGATCCTGCAGACACAACTAGGTGAGTACAACTAGGTGAGTACACACACACACACAAATATCAAAGTGGCTCATTTTGGGTAGAGGTTGAAATTTTACGGGACCCCCGTAACACACGCACGCACACACGCACGCATGTACGCACATGTACGTTTGCCAGCACACATGCACGCACACGCAAAAACAAACACCAACACACACATACGTCCAGTCAGTCTAAAAGGGATTAACACCTTTCGTGGAAAGGGGATAAAACCTCACTCATAATCCACCCTGTCTCTTACCTGCCATAATCTGAAGACAACACCTCACCCACCTCCTCTTCACCCCATCACACGCACACACAAGCACACACACACACGTTCTCTCTGCTCTCTCTCTCTCTCTCTCTCTCTCTCTCTCTCTCTCTCTCTCTCTCTCTCTCTCTCTCTCTCTCTCTCTCTCTCTCTCTCTCTCTCTCTCTCTCTCTCTCTTTCTCTCTCTCTCTCTCTCTCTTTCTCTCTCTCTCTCTCTTGCTCTCCCTCTATCTTTCTCTCTTGACAAGGGACAAAATGGCAGGAGGATGCAACAGGGACAAAGGGAATAGGCAAAGTGACCAAACGATGGAAATGTTAACCCAAGTTCTGGAGGAATTCAGGAGGGAGATGCATGAAATGAGGATTACAATTAACAACCTGCAAAGTGAGCTGACATCAGCAAGGGAGGAGATCAAATCCCTCACAGAGAAAAATAAAGAGACTGAACATCAGATTATCATCCAAAGGGAAGGTGGGAATGTTACATTGGAAGGAAATGCCTCTGTACCTGAAACATTTGCAGAAAGACTGAGAAAAAGCTCAGAAACAATGGACACAGTGAGGGAGGTAGCCAAGCAAGCAGCTACCACACAGGAAGCAGCAAGGTGCACCACTCAACTGCTGGAGAAAAAAAGATAAGTGGTAGGTGTAGGCATCAAAGAACAGGAAGGATTCAACAGGCAAGAATGGAGCAGCAAGGATTGTGAGGCAGTACATGGGCTACTGAAGGGGTTACAGATGGAAGGGGCTGAACAAAACATTGAGAAGATTTTCAGGTTGGGCTGGTACAACAAGGACAGAAACCGACTTGTAAAGGTGGTGTTTACAAATGAAGCCACGAAGGAGGATATTCTTGAAAGGAAGAGTTGCTTGCAGTATGTGGAGGGATACAAAAAAATATTTCTGCAGAAGGACAGGACGAAGGAGGAGAGAGCCAGGGCAGCAGAGGCAAGGAGGAAGTGCAGGGAGAAAGGAGTAAACCAGGAAATCGCAGCCCCCCACACAACAGTCCCAGAGACAAGAGGGGAACCCAAAACCAGCATCCCAGCAACACCAGAGGGGAGGGCAACACCACCACCCCCCCCTCTGCACAGAAACCATTCCGTCCCCTCACCCTACCTGCCCCCACCCAACCCTCCCTACCCCCACCCCATTCTGACCCTGTCACCCCTTCCTCATTCCCATCATGTCCCCCCTCCCGCCTTTCCACCTCTGTCCCCCCTCCCCCTTCATCCCATACCCCTCCCTATCCCTCCTCCTCCCTCACCCTGCATCCTCCATGTCCCCAATATCTCCTTAACCCACACCCTACCTGTCCCCTCTTCCCTTAAACCCCCACCCCCACCCCAAAATCCTCTGAGACCCTGCAAACCATCTCACAGATCTTCTCACCCACGGAACAGCTTCCCACACCAGCAGAATGCTCGCCAAGAAAGGGACAAGAAAATGAACAGAAGAAAGTGAGCTTCAAGGCAATGTACACTAACATAGATGGGATTACAAATAAAACAAGTGAACTTGGAGAATGGGCACTAGAAGAAAACCCAGACATAATAACACTCACAGAAACAAAGCTAACGAAAACCATAACAAATGCAGTGTTTCCACAGGGCTACTATGTAGTGAGGAAATAAAGAGAAGGGAGAGGAGGAGGTGGTGAAGCTTTGCTAATAAGAAAAGGTTGTACTTTCGAAGAGATGGTAATTCAGAACTGTGAAGGTTTCAGTGACTACATATCAGGATACATAGCAACTGGAGGACAGAAAATTTTAGTAGTAGTCATATATAACTCCCCCACCGAACCACAGAAGACCCAGACAGGAATATGATAGAAACAACTTGGCCACCATCAATATAATAGAGAGAGCAGCTTCTGTGGCTAGCAGGAACGGATCCAGACTACTAATCATGAGAGACTTCAACCATTGGAAGATAGATTGGGGGAACTGAGACCCACATGGTGGACCTGACACATGGAGAACTAAGCTGCTGGATGTGGCAACAAGAAACTTCCTAAGTCAACACGTCAAGGGACCGACAAGAATGAGAGAAGGGGATGAACCAGCCTTGCTTGATCTGATATTTACCCTAAATGAGTCGGATATAAGGGAAGTTAAGTTGGAAGCCCCCTTGGGAATGAGTGATCATAGTGTCCTGAGCTTCGAGTACCTGGTTGAGCTAGAAATTATCACCCCCCAAAAAAGAACGGGGAAACAAGGGCTGGCGTACCAAAAGAGAAACTATGAGGAGATGAATAAATTCTTAAGGGATATACATTGGGACACAGAACTCAGAACCAAGTCCGTACAAGACATGATGGACTGTCACCCAAAAGTGTCAGGAGGCTGTAAGCAGGTTTGTCCCAGCCCGACAGGAAAAAACAGAGAAGCAAAAGAAGAATCCGTGGTTTAATAGGGAATGTATGCAAGCAAAGGAGCTGAACAAAAGGGCATACCTTACCTTGAGGTTACCTTGAGGTTACCTTGAGGTGCTTCCGGGGCTTAGCGTCCCCGCGGCCCGGTCGTTGACCAGGCCTCCTGGTTGCCGGACTAATCAACCAGGCTGTTGGACGCGGCTGCTCGCAGCCTGACGTATGAGTCACAGCCTGGTTGATCAGGTATCCTTTGGAGGTGCTTATCCAGTTCTCTCTTGAACACTGTGAGGGGTCGGCCAGTTATGCCCCTTATGTGTAGTGGAAGCGTGTTGAACAGTCTCAGGCCTCTGATGTTGATAGAGTTCTCTCTCAGAGTACCTGTTGCACCTCTGCTTTTCAACGGGGGTATTCTGCACATCCTGCCATGTCTTCTGGTCTCATGTGATGCTATTTTTGTGTGCAGGTTTGGGACCAGCCCCTCTAATATTTTCCACGTGTAAATTATTATGTACCTCTCCCGCCTGCGCTCAAAGGAGTACAGTTTTAGGCTCTTTAGTCGGTCCCAATAGTTTAGATGTTTTACTGAGTGGATTCTAGCAGTAAAGGATCTCTGCACGCTCTCCAAGTCAGCAATTTCTCCAGCTTTGAAAGGGGCTGTCATTGTGCAGCAGTACTCTACTCTAGAGAGCACAAGCGTTTTGAAAAGTATCATCATCGGTATAGCATCTCTAGTGTGAAAAGTTCTTGTTATCCAACCTGCCATTTTTCCTGCAGTTGTGACGGCTACTTTATTGTGTTCTTTAAAGGTAAGGTCTTCTGACATGAGTACACCCAGATCCTTTACATTGCCTTTTCGTTTTATGTTATGATTTGCCTGAGTTTTGTACGTGGTTTCCGTTTTTATATTTTCATTTTTTCCATAGCGCATGAACTGGGACTTATCTTCGTTAAACACCATATTATTTTCTGTAGCCCATAGAAAGACCTCATCTACATCTGACTGGAGGTTTGCCGTGTCCTCTATGTTGCCTGCTCTCTTGAAGATCCTAGTGTCATCTGCAAAGGATGATACAGTGTTATAGGTTGTGTTCTTGTCTATGTCCGATATGAGGATGAGAAAAAGTACTGGAGCAAGCACAGTACCCTGGGGGACTGAGCTCTTCACGGTTGATGGGCTGGATTTTATTTTGTTGACTATTACACATTGGGTTCTGTTGGTCAGGAAATTGTAGATCCATCTGCCTATTTTTCCGGTAATTCCTTTTGAACGCATTTTATGTGCAATAACACCATGGTCACATTTATCAAAAGCTTTTGCGAAATCTGTGTAAATTACATCAGCGTTTTGTTTGTCTTCCATAGCATCTAATGCCATATCATAGTGGTCCAGCAACTGCGACAGGCAAGAGCCCTCTGTTCTGAAACCATGTTGTCCGGGGTTATGGAGATGCTTTGATTCCATGTATATTGTGATCTTACTTCTTAGCACTCTCTCAAAAATTTTTATGATATGCGATGTTAGTGCTATCGGTCTGTATTTTTTGCCTCTGCCTTATTTCCTCCTTTATGAAGTGGTGCTATCTCTGCTGTTTTTAATATATCAGGAATAACGCCAGTATCTAGGCTTTGTCTCCAAAGAATGTGGAGGGCCTGCGATAGTGGTTTTTTAGAGTTCTTTATGAATATGGAGTTCCAAGAATCTGGGCCTGGTGCAGAGTGCATAGGCATACTGTTTATGGCTTCTTCAAAATCCAGTGGGGATAGGGTGACGTCTGATATATGATTTGATGTTGGTATCATATCCATGAAAAATTCATTTGGGTTAGCAATCTTTAGTGTGTTTAATGGCTCGCTGAAAACAGAGTCGTACTGCTTCCTCAGTAGCTCGCTCATTTTTTTGTTGTCATCGGTGAAAGTTCTATCTCCCTTTCGCAGGGGCCCGATACTAGATGTGGTTTTTGATCTTCATTTTGCATAGGAGAAAAAATATTTCGGATTTCTCTCTATTTCACTGATGGCCTTTTGCTCTCTTTGCCTCTCCTGGGTTTTGTATGATTCTTGTAGCTTCCGTTCAATTGTTTCTATTTCTCTACCTAACCTTCTTCGCCTTTCTTGAGATAGGGTGCGACTCTCAAGTTGTTCCGCGATTCGTTTTCTTCGCCTATATAGGGAACGACGTTCCCGTTCCAATCTGCATCTCTTCCTCTTTTTGCTTAGGGGTATGCAGTTTGAACATATTTCTAGTGCTACTGAGCTTATTTTTTCCAGGCACTGGTTCAGGTTTGCATTTTCTAGCTGTTCTTACCAGTTTATTTCAGTGAAGTCCTGGTTTATTTGCTCTCAGTTTATCTGTTTATTATTGAAGTTGAATTTGCTGAAATCTCCTCTACTGGGAATCTGGACTGGTTTTGAAGGTCTACTCCCCATGGTTGTCATAACTTCAATTAAGTTGTGATCTGAGTAACAGGTATTTGTAATCATTATGTTCCTGATCAATTCATCATTATTAGTGAAAATGAGGTCCAGCGTGTTCTCCTTCCTAGTTGGTTCTACTATTTGCTGGTTTAAGGCAAACCTGTCGCACATCCGTAGCAGGTCATTTGCATGTGCCTGTTCATTTAGGCTACTTCCTGGTATTCTTTCTGATATTACTGTATTAGCCAGGTTCTTCCATTTCAGGTGCCGTAGGTTGAAGTCCCCAAGCAGGATGATGTTCGGAGCTGGATTTGTGAGGTTTTCCAAGCAGTGTTCTATTTTCATTAGTTGGTCTTTAAACTGTTGAGGGTTGCCTCCGGTGACTTATATACAAGGACAATAACTACATTTAGAATCTCTATTTTGATTATCAGCACTTCCACCATATCATTTGAGGTGTTTAGCAGCTCAGTACAGATGAGTGTGTCTTTGATGAAGAGGCTGACCCCACCCTGAAGCCGGTGTTTCCTATCACATCTGAAAAGATTGTACTCTCAGATCCATATTTCACCATCATGGTAGTCCTTTGTGTGGGTTTCTGTTAGGGCTGCAAACACTGCATTTGCCTCATGAAGGAGACCATCTATAAAGTGAACTTTGTTGGATTTGCGTGTTTTTATACCCTGGATGTTGGCAAATATAAATGATGTTATCGTGTTAGTGCTGGAAGCCTTACTTGGTGTTAATATCTGAGGCTCTGGTAAGGAGGCCACTGTGTTTGCGTCCAGGGTGTGTTGTTTTGGAAGTGATTCGTTCAGTTTTGGTAGTAGGACGGGTGTTGTGTGGTGTAGTACCTGTGTGATTGTTGATAATTTGCATTCCAGTCTTGTGGGTATCTTCGTTCTTCTCTGTAATCCTGTAGTGGTTCCATCTGACTGTTCCTCTCTCTTATATTTACTACTCTGTTTCTGCCTTCCTCTAAAAAAATTCCAGTAGTGTCATATTGATCTTCCCGTCTATAACGCTCTGTACCTCTCACGTGGAATTCCGGACACTGAAGATTGTAGCATTTTTGTCCCCAATTGAAAATTGACATAATTTAGGGTGGAAGTATCTACACCCTGTTCCACAACGGCATGTACCCCTCTCCAACATGTTCCTGCATTTTCGAGGATGCAGAAAATGGAATTTTGCTCCTAATTTTCCATATTTGCATATTCCTTTAGCCTAGAATTTGCAAATGTGTTCCGGTTTTTCGTTTTTCAAGGTATTTATATCTGTGACTGTCTTGTCTACCTCTTTATTGGAGCCATCTCCGTCTTTCGTCCCAATTTCTTCATTTATGCACTCTGTCTCATTGTTGCTCTCATTGTTTATATTACCTGGCTCTGCAATATTGCTGTTATTTTGTACCACAATACCCTCTTCCTCCACACTACTGCTGCGGTTCTCTAAACTATCTGTTCTTGAGTTTTGGTCGTTATCCAATGTTGTCTTTTCCCAGTCCGCATATATCACTGGTAGCTTGTCTGTGAATGATAATCTCTGTCACTCGGGAATGTTTTTCATCAGTTTAGTTATGTTCTCTAACGTTAATCTGTCATCTTTGCAAACCCAGTAAATTCCTTGCCTTTTTGTGCATCCTGGAGATAATTCTGTACAGCCCAGGTGAAATCTTAAGTTACAGATACAGCACTGGACGCCTGCATTACGTTTTCCCAGTACTCCCGAACACTCGCCACACCTCTCCATTGTCTGATGTATTGTATTGTATTTGAGGTTCACTGTATGGATCACTTGTTGATGTCAGTCCTTTTAACTCTTTATAAAATTATATGTATATATTTATATGTTTAATATTTATAATATTATATGTATACCGTATATTTGTAATATTATGTATGTTATTTTGTTCAAACTTTATGGCAGGTACTTAGCATAGGGTAGCGAAGCTGGTCCCCGGTCGGTACAGGTGACCTCTTGTTGTCCCAGGTTGATGTCACCAGTTTCCAGTTACTCGATTTATAACCACTGATGCCGCCTCTTGCCAGTATTCTATATTTCTAGTATTCTATATTTATAATATTCTATGCACGATTTTCCTTCACTTCTAACTTATATGTTGTTTTGATACCCGTTCCACATCACTGTTCCACGAATCACCATTCACTATTTTTTCCTCATACACGCATGTACACAAAGCCTCGTTCACTGGCTCACACGTGGTCTCCCGTTTATTCTCAATTTAACACAAAGTTCTATTGTTAATGACTATTTTCAATTTTCCAGCGGGTCACTATGCACTTTGTTATGTCTGTAATCAGTAATCCATGGCAGTAGTCCTAAGAAATCCCGGTTAATGTTACGATTTTAACGGAGCGCGCACGGTACGTCTTCCCCCTCCCTCGACCTCGACTCGACTACCCTACTCGACTACTGGCATGGAGGAACTTCCGTAATAACAGAACACCAGAAAGTGGAGAGAGATACCAGAGAACCATGAACGAGTATGTCAGTGTGAGAAGAGCAGCTGAGAAAAGGTATGAAAATGATATACCTAATAAAGCCAAGACCGAACCAAAGCTACTACATAGTCACATCAGGAGGAAGACAACAGTGAAGGAACAGGTGATGAACCTTAGGGTGGGCGAGGACAGGTACACAGAGAATGACAAAGTGGTGTGTGAAGAACTCAACAAAAGGTTCCAGGAGGTCTTTACAATAGAACAGGGAGAAGTTACGGCGCTAGGAGAGATGGCAGCAAACCAGGTGACCTTGGAAAGTTTCGAAATTTAAGAGATGAGGTCAAGAAGCACCTATTGGAGCTGGATGTGAGAAAAGTTGTTGGGCCGGATGGAATCTCACCATGGGTATTGAAAGAGTGTGCAGGAGCACTTTGCTTGCCACTCTCCATAGTGTATAGTAAGTCACTGGAAACGGGAAACCTACCAGAAGTATGGAAGACTGCTAATGTAGTACCAATATACAAAAAGGGTGACAGACAAGAGCCACTGAACTACAGCTCATTGATACAGCCTTGTTGTATCAATGAGCTTAGACCCAGTTCCTGAAAAAAAATGGTAGCACTTTTACATATACATTTTATGTATATAAAAACATTATTTTTAAACACATAAACATTCATTACATTTTATATATATATATATATATATATATATATATATATATATATATATATATATATATATATATATATATATATATGCGAACAAGCCTGAATGGTCCCCAGGACAATATGCAACTGAAAACTCACACCCCAGAAGTGACTCGAACCCATACTCCCAGGAGCAACGCAACTGGTATGTACAAGACGCCTTAATCCACTTGACCATCACGACCGGACATAATGAGGTGATAGCCGAGGCTATTTGAACCACCCCACCGCCGGCACTCGGATAGTAATCTTGGGCATAGCATTTTACCAAATCACCTCATTCTTTGGGGCACACGTGAGGAACACAAATGCGAACAAGCCTGAATGGTCCCCAGGACAATATGCAACTGAAAACTCACACCCCAGAAGTGACTCGAACCCATACTCCCAGGAGCAACGCAACTGGTATGTACAAGACGCCTTAATCCACTTGACCATCACGATGGGTTCGAGTCACTTCTGGGGTGTGAGTTTTCAGTTGCATATTGTCCTGGGGACCATTCAGGCTTGTTCGCATTTGTGTTCCTCACGTGTGCCCCAAAGAATGAGGTGATTTGGTAAAATGCTATGCCCAAGATTACTATCCGAGTGCCGGCGGTGGGGTGGTTCAAATAGCCTCGGCTATCACCTCATTATGCCCGGTCGTGATGGTCAAGTGGATTAAGGCGTCTTGTACATACCAGTTGCGTTGCTCCTGGGAGTATGGGTTCGAGTCACTTCTGGGGTGTGAGTTTTCAGTTATATATATATATATATATATATATATATATATATATATATATATATATATATATATATAAATATATTGTGTACAGGGGTTAGTTGACAGCCCTGGGCTGAGCATTAGACCTCTGCATTCCTGAGGAGGTACTGCCCGTTTTCTATGAGGGGCGGGTCAATTTAATTAGCCACTCCGGGAGTATTCCCGAGTAGCAACCCATGCACGGTTCGTTCGCTCTGAACGGTTCTTATTTTACCCTGAACATATGGTGAGTCCACCATGAGGAACACCTCCTCCATTACCTTACTGGTTCCGTTAGGATATCTTACCAGAATAATGTTTACAGTCTTACTCCCTAGAGTCACCAAGTTCTTTCAAACCATGTTCGTTGTGACCCCTATATCTCTGAATACTTGGATCCATTTACCATTTATCAGACCATTAGCTGTTTCCAGTGTGTGCCATAAATGATCGCGTTCTCTTAGAGAGTTCATACCAGCGATCTGGGCATTCGTTTTCTTCCTGGAATCAGTGGTGCGTCTCCTGCAATCCGCTGCATTGTTACCTGGTAAATTGCAATTATAACATCTGTGCCAATGCCCCAGGTTTACTGATGGCTCCTCCTTAGACTTATTATCTCTGGACCTTGCCTCTGAACTAGGGGCAGGAGCAGAACGTTCGACAGTTGTTAAAACATCCTTCATGGATCTGCGAGCTTCTGCCAGGTCAGCTTGTTCTGGTATAGTCCCATTAGAGACTGTGATGCTGTCATTCAATCAACCTAACTTGGAGAGCTTTTTCGCACGCAACCAGAAACTGTTCTGTAATCATTAAATTGAAGAATATTCCCTCCTCTGTGACAGTCTTCATCATTCACAGTACCTGTAGAGACTGGACTCCAGTATCTACAACATCAATACGTACGTCTCTTAAGGTTATCTTGATATGATTCCGGGGCTTTTTAGTGTCCCCTCGACCAGGCCTCCACCCCCAGAAAGCAGCCCGCAACAGCTGACTAACACCCAGGTACCTATTTTACTGCTAGGTAACAGGGGCATAGGGTGAAAGAAACTCTGCCCATTGTTTCTCTCCGGCGCCCGGGATCGAACCCGGGACCACAGGATCACAAGTCCAGCGTGCTGTCCGCTCGGCCGACCGGCTCCCTGGATGTAGCCTAATGCGACGGAATGTATCCATTATTCCATCTGCTGATATTCCAAAACATTTCATTAATGATAATTTCAAGGCATCGAAGTCACCAAGTTGCTGGAATTCCAGACCAAGATAAATTTCCAATGCACGGCCCTTCAACAATGTGGCCAGTGCTCCAGCCCATAATATTTTCTTTCATTCAGCATCGGAAGCCATTCATTCAAAACGTCGGATGAATGCATCCATCGAGTCTACTTCGTCATCGAACGGTTCCATGAGTGGCAATTTAATCTTCATCCCTGGTTCAGCTGGGTAAGGTGGCATGGGGTGGGTTTGAACTACCTGCCCTGCCTGGGATTGTAATGCAACAATCCGTTCCTTGCTCAATCTACCCTGCTGAGCATTCCACATGTCGGTTACATAGTTAACCATCTTATCTCCTTGGAGATCCAAAGCCTCAGCCTGGTCTCTCAGATCTTCGATTGTGAATTCACCCAGGGGTTGTCCAGTCCCCAAATCCTCACAGGAAATTCTGGTATCTGTCCACCAGCAGATAAAATTCTCTGCCCACTGGGAGATTCAACATGGATCCTGGGATGAGGTCACGACTCCTTGTCTAGGTCCCGAGATTTACTTGCTGCTACACACCCTGACACCCTGAGAACTGTGTTGTCAACCGCTGGGGACTCCTCCTTGTGCTCACTCACAGATATCGTCAACGGTAAAAAAAAAAGTGGCGTCTCTCACTGCACGCAACTACTGAGTTCTAGTTTACAACAGATGTTGCAAACTTGCCTGGTACAACTGTACCTGCCTTTAACGTTTCTCCTCAGTGAGGTTGTAATAATTCACTGGCAAGCAGTCATGGAATGCAACATAAATTTTCAAATACTACTCTTAAACGTTCCAGCCATACAGTGTGTGTGTGTGTGTGTACTCACCTAATTGTGTCTGCAGGATAGAGCATTGACTCTTGGATCCCGCCTTTCGAGCATCGGTTGTTTACAGCAATGACTCCTGTCCCATTTCCCTATCATACCTAGTTTTAAAATTATGAATAGTATTTGCTTCCACAACCTGTTCCTTAAGTGCATTCCATTTTCCCACTACTCTCACGCTAAAAGAGAACTTCCTAACATCCCTGTGACTCATCTGAGTTTCCAGCTTCCACCCATGTTCCCTCGGTCTATTACTATTCCGTGTGAACATTTCGTCTATGTCCTCTCTGTCAATCCCCCTGAGTATTTTATACGTTTCTATCATGTCCCCCTCTCCCTTCTTTCTAGTGTCGTAAGACACAATTCCCTCAGGCGCTCCTCAAACCCCATCCCTCTTAGCTCTGGTACGAGTCTCGTTGCAAACCTCTGAACCTTTTCCAGTTTCTTTATATGCTTCTTCAGATGGGGACTCCATGATGAGGCGGCATACTCTAAAACTGGCCTCACGTAGGCAGTGTAAAGCACCCTAAATGCCTCCTTACTTAGGTTTCTGAATGATGTTCTAACTTTTGCCAGTGTAGAGTACGCTGCTGTCGTTATCCTATTTATATGTGCCTCAGAAGATAGATTAGGTGTTACGTCCACCCCCAGGTCTCTTTCTCGCGTCGTCACAGGTAGGCTGTCCCCCTTCATTGTGTACTGTCCCTTTGGTCTCCTATCTCCTAGTCCCATTTCCATAACTTTACGTTTGCTCGTGTTGAATTCCAGTAGCCATTTCTCTGACCATCTCTGCAACCTGTTCAGATCCTCTTGGAGGATCCTGCAATCCTCATCTGTCACAACTCTTCTCATCAACTTTGCGTCATCCGCAAACATCGACATGTAGGACTCTACGCCTGTAAACATGTCGTTAACATATACTAGAAATAGAATTGGTCCCAGCACTGATCCTTGTGGTACTCCACTTGTTACTGTTCGCCAGTTCGACTTCTCGCCCCCTACCGTAACTCTTTGGCTCCTTCCTGTTAGGTAGTTCCTTATCCATGCTAGGACCTATCCCCCCACCCCTGCCTGCCTCTCGAGTTTGAACAGCAGTCTCATATGCGGTACTGTATCAAAGGCTTTTTGGCAGTCCAGAAATATGCAGTCTGCCCAACCATCTCTGTCCTGTCTTATCCTCGTTATTTTATCATATTGTGTGTGTACCTATTGATGACAGCAGTGAGCCAACACAACCACCACCACTTTTGTTCCTGTTTTAAACTCTGCAACAATATTTACTTTACGTGAAAACCTGTTTTTACTTTCAGTCTTAGCTGCACCATAAAGGTGTTAAGGTAATATTTTACATAGTACATGAGTCAGCCAGACAGGATATTGGAAGGCGCCGGATTGTCTGGTCTTAGCAATTAAAAAGCCACACCTATAGAAGTTAATGACCACAAGTAGACCAGGGGTCAGGTCATGTGAATTGACCTTACTTTCTGCTAAGCTGATAATTGCAGACGGTTGGTGGTGTCTTTCCATCAAACAAGCTGCTGTTCAGGCGGCATCAACAGGTACAGAGCATGAGGCTATCTACTTAGTAGGCAGAGCTTAACTCCCGGATTCCCCATAAATTCCCATGAAACTGTACATTCGAGAGCATATCATACAGAGTGGATTGAAGAGTGAGGTGCAGCGAGAGATAGTCCGCTGGTCGCGAGGCCGCAGCCAGACCAGGCAGTTGGCCAGGTGGGGATTATCTGTTGTCTGTCAACCCTCATCCCCTCTCTCTATCTAACTTAGATTCAGAGACTTTGGTGAGTTGAAATTTTTAGGTGACAAATTTCGTGCGTTTCCAACTTTCAGGTGTTGTGTGAATTTCAGGGTCAGTCAGCTGTAGTGTTCTCAATGCCTTGTATGGTGACTCACATTGTAATTATTGGTGTCATTTAACATCCATAGATATGAATGAATTATGATATCCATAAGAATGAGGATCTCATGTTAAATATTTATTATATTAACTTATACTTATTAAAGTGACTTTAATTGTGTTTCCTAGATCTTGGGGTTTCTGATATATTGCAAGCTGGAGTGTAGAGCACTCGGAGCTTAATAGCTTAAACAGCATGAGTACATGCTTACAGCATATACACTTGATGCATGATAACACCTTTGATAATTTTGTGGAACGGACAAGTTCCATTCCCTGTCTTGTATGTACTGAGTTAGAATGGATGGTGGCAGCAATCCTTCATCATTAACCCATTCTACTTCTACTCTTCAACTTTCTACCCTTCTACCTTTTTTAATACTCTACTATCTTCTAATCTCCTCCTTGATCTCATTCTTTCTCTTCCTCATCACAACTTTCCCTTTCCCAACCCTAAATCCTCACACCTCCCTTCCACCTCTCTACCTCCCCACACCTTATGAGATTCTTCAATTTTCATCTCTTATCATTCGTTTTCCAATACGTTACAGGATCGAACCTAATTTATCGCCCCACGATAGATGCCAGATATGAGAATATTGTCTATTTGGACTGGCACTAATACATGTGACCTCAGTCAGAAAGGACTGCAACCACAGCAATAGGAGGTGCTCTGCATGGAACTTATTACTTTAAAACTGAAGTAGATGGCGTAGAGTCGCCGCCAGAGTCCAAATCCTTGGTACTGTATATCAACAGGGTCGTGGAGCTCCTTGAACCACTGATGCCAGCTATAAGGGTAGCTCACTGGGGTCCCACACCAAATTTATATTGGTGTGTTTGGCTACGAAATTGGTTCGAGTTCAGAAGTATTCAGAACAGCATATAATCATCTTCAAGTATGTGGCAGAGTCTACTACTGGTGATAAAGAGAAGGTGTTTGCTGAAAGGCACTTGTCGTTTCATAACAATAACATTTAAAAAACATTTACAAAACATAATAATAACAGTACAAGGCTACAATAGTTTAACGTTACGTTAACATCCGTAGTGGCACAATGCAACACTATAAATTCAACCAGTATAGTCTAACTCCAGTTCAGACCGCTTGCTGAACCGTTCAGTTCTCCTCAATATAACCTAATTGAAACAGTGGGTGACCACTCGGACACAAGTATAGTTCATAAAAATAACAAAAATACAGACACAACAGACAGACCTCTCACAGAGACAGTCTTTTATGTTAAAGCTCGTCTCTCCGGACGGCAGTCAACGAGTTGACGCCCTTGCTAAGGCTGCAGTAAATAAAGACAGTATTGAACGGAATCTTGAGTTATCAAATAGGTCCCTTAAAAGTGGCATTAGACGAGAACTCCTGGATGAATTTGAAGAAAGTAGAACTGTGCAAACTGGAACTAGCAGGTCCATTCTTCATCACAATGAAATGTGTGAAGTAAAACATGTGTATGGGGCAAGCAACAAAGTCAGTAGACTAACAGATGTTGTCACAGCTCGTATAAGACTTGGCTACAAGTATTCCTGGCAGTTCGGCTTGTATAGGGATCTAGATGAAGAAAAGTGTAAAGTGTGTGGACAAAGACACACACACTCGAACACTATATCTTGGATTGTAGTAAAATTGAGCCTTTTAGAGATTAATCTAAGCTCACTCTGTATGATATGGCAACCTATCTTATTACCATGGATAAATTACCTGAAATCCTTGCACTGTACCCACATTTCGCTTCCAGTAGATGAACGACATACGAGATTCAGAAACAAGTA
Source organism: Procambarus clarkii (assembly GCF_040958095.1). NCBI lineage: Eukaryota > Metazoa > Arthropoda > Malacostraca > Decapoda > Cambaridae > Procambarus > Procambarus clarkii. The sequence goes on along the minus strand of NC_091172.1, from coordinate 44,366,322 downwards.
GTGTATTGTGAGGACTAATAATAAACAGAAGCTCCCCTATGACTCTGTAATATCCCCATTGGTCAAACTATTATGTATTAGCGATAAGACCTACCATTAATGTATGATGACTTACTGTAAATATGTAGCTCTTGTAATAGCACTTTCTCTGTAACTAGCTGACATTGTAACTATAAGGTGTGAAGGATAGATGAAATTGTTTATATAATAATCTAAGATGAGGTCTGATAAAGACCTTTTGTGCCTTTGTGCCAACTCTTGTTCAGACGGGATATTCCGTAACTTTGGCCGAAGTTACGGGAACATGTCCTCATAGATGAAAAGCCTCCCTCAGAATAATGGAGATGGCGGGAACCAGCCCTGGCGGCTTCCCCTCTACACTCTCCCTTTTTCATCAAGGCGACCTATCAGGCGACAACGTCATGTAGGGCTAGGAGTGCCACTCCAAATAAGAACTTGACCCTCGGTCACGTGACTCGTGATGCCACAGCGTACCAGCGAATGTTTTCAACAGCCAGGGAAACCGTTAGGCACTCAGCTTCTCGCTCTGTCTGTAGGCATCTTAAGCTTAAAGCTATGCTAATGCTGTAATTTCTTAAATAGCAAGGCTACGATGAGCCCCGTAGTTTTACGGAACAGCTGACGACGACGTCTGTTCTCCATACACACCAAACAAGAAACGTCTAGCTCTCATATTAAGAAAACTAGTGTACGTGCACTCTTGTGCACCCACTGAAAGCAAACTGGCGGGGTGCCTTCTTCTATCAACCATATGTAAGCTAGCTGGAATTTCCATTCCCTCATACAAGGTGAAGTTACCAAGACTAAGCAGTTATAAGTCTTAGCAGTAATAGATATCCAAAAGGGAAGGGAGTTAAACATGACTAGACAAACCGGCACCAAATGTACTTAAATTATGTACCTCACCATAGATAGCACTACATGTCACTTGCACTCAGGACACTTCTAAAGCCTCTGTGATTCTTCCAGCATGGCGAGTCATCCCTCTTGCACACCTTTACAGGCCTCCTTCTATGAGCACCTTTCTTCTGAGGTTCTCCAGCCGACGAGCCCACTTTTCCTGGTATTCACTGGTCAGTCCTCCACAGTATTACCACTGTGGCTAAACACTCACACTAGCAGACTTCCTCTGAAGGCATAACCACAACCAAGCCTTGATCTAGTGGACTGATTGACGTTCACACCATCTTCGAACACAACATGGCGCCCCTAGGATACGTCGTTCCAACACCAGTAGCTCTCTGACTTTCATCAACTAGTCCACTGCCTTCAACGACAAGGCCCTAATTGTTTCAACAGTAAGAAGCCTTGTGTTCCTGAGGACTACCCCTAGTGGACTCTCCAGTTGGCCTGCTTTCACCGTCCAGCTTACCTCTCGCATCACCTCTGAGAAAAGAACTTATATAGTACGAGGAAAACTACACCTTTGTTAGTGAGACCACTGCCTTCCATGAGAGATCGTAGAAAACGGGTCATGTGCGGTCGACAGATGACATTAACCTCGTCACAGTGTCGAAGGGTGTTTGTTAGATAATTAGACTCAGCAGTAACACAGGTCATCAATAATAATGACAGAGAGGAGACACAAATATAGTTTAATATATATATATATATATATATATATATATATATATATATATATATATATATATATATATATATATATATATATATATATATATATATATATATATATATATATATATATATATATATATATATATATATATATATCACCAAGAATCACCAGCATGTACACAATGCTGAAACAGAGACGAATGCGCTGGCTCGGGCACGTTGTGCGAATGGGCGACGGCAGGATCCCCAAGGATCTCCTGTACGGAGAGCTGAGGCAGGGAAAGCGTCCAACAGGCAAGCCCCAGCTACGGTACAAAGACGTATGCAAAAGGGACCTGAAAGCCATGGACGTCGATCTTGCTATATGGGAGACACTGGCTGCAGACCGTTCAGCCTGGAGGCAGTCTGTTCAACGAGGTCTCTCCAAGTTCGAGGAGTCACTTGCCAAGGAATCGGAGGCAAAGAGACAGAGAAGGAAAGCCGGTAACCAGGAAGACAGACCAGAATCGGACTTCGTTTGTGCTCGGTGTGGGATGGACTGCCACTCTCGGATTGGCCTCATCAGTCACACCAGACGCTGCACCAGGATTGACAACTAGGGCGTAACTCCATAGTCTCCCGAGACTGAAGGATGCCTACTACTACTACTACTACTACTACTACTACTACTGCCTACTATATATATATATATATATATATATATATATATATATATATATATATATATATATATATATATATATATATATATATATATATATATATATATTAACATATAACATATATGTCATATGTTATATATTTTAACATATGACATATATGTTATCCGAAACGCTATGCGTGCTAGTGGCTTTACAAGAATGTAATTTGAACTTAAACTCTATGTTCTCTGTTAACCCCCAATGTACCTTCTTGTATATATTTAAATAAATAAATAAAAAACATTGAATGGAATAAATGAAATAGTACAAAATGGCCGCACTGGTCTCACTGAAAAGTTGAAAGTGAACCACCTAATGGGTCTCAGTACTGCTAGGCTGCTAATGTCCCGTTTGTACTCAAAAGTATACTTTACTGCACTTTACTTTTTCTATACTTTACTGCATGCACTCAACAGAGTATCACAAAACTAATGAATCGAAAATTAATTAGGAAACAAAAAGTTACTGAGGCTGTTGTCATTAACTTTACCATTACTGTAACAGTGAATTCATGATTTCAGAGAAATGGGAAATGCACAAGTTACAAATCTATGGCCCTCACAAGGATGCGGCAAACATTTAGAGTTCCACCATAAATATCAGTAATGTCACAAAATGTAACAGCAAATAAACCTTGGAAATATTATCACAACCATTAAAACCTAAAATCGATCTGCTGAGGGAATACTAACTGAAGGGGTAGGGAAGAGAGAGTTACTTCACTATAACAAGTGATGCTGAGGACCATCAGTTGGCTCCCATAGCCTTGCCCACTTGTAAGCGTCCTTGCTAGTGAGTGAGACTCTTAAACTGGCGACTCCCTAACTTTCGGTAAAAACTGGTGTCGCGATGTTCACTGCTTCTTACATTGGTCGACACTGAAGACTTTGCTCTTCATTCCTTTGTTCACACTCAGGCTCAAATAAACGTTACAATGATCCTTTTTCTGGCAACTGAGTACATAGGGAGACGGAGCTCTGGCACTGTCTCACAATACAAGTTACACTCCAGTTTTTGAGCTGTCTACCTGCCGAAGACAGCAGGTAACTAGTGAGTGAACGACGACCCCGGGCCCTCTCTGCAACACGGTGTAGGGTTTCCACTTGGCTACTACCTCGCACGTTAATAGTATCAAGTTGCTCTAAACTCAGACTGTCACTTCACATAAATGCTACTGCAACTGTCCCTGTTGCTACGTACTGGCCTATAACTGGGCCACTGCATTGCCGAAACTTCACTGCACAAGAATGTCACAGGTCTCTCACATGCTGACTGCTTCACTGCATTGTTCTAACCTTAGATTTCACAACTGATCCTTGCCGATCAGGACTGTCCATAGCTCTGTAGCAATCCTTGAGAAAACTTAGGTGTAGTTAAGCCTAGACCCCCACCCACACGTTGGTCCTGCACAGGTCGTTGGATGACCGTTGCTCCATCTACCACACGTTAGTAGTGTAAAGTGCGACTAGAACCGTCCCAAACCCGAGGAGAACCTCCGGGATTGAACTCGGCCATAGTCAAAAGTGGTGTGGGAGTCCGTAGAATGGGACGGGTTGCGTCAGGGGGGACGTTGTGGGTCACAGGGGTAAAATGTAAGGGATGTTGTGGGTCATGTAGGTAAGAGGGGAGGAAAAGTATGTGGGCATGTGTACATCATCTCAAAGGTTTCCTCGGATGTTATGACGCGTGGCATCCGGCCAGGCGTCACTTGAGAGAGTGTCATGTTGGGTAGGGGCTGGAAGCTAAGTGGTTGGTATGCAGTCATAGAGTGAGGGGAAAATGGACGGGATGCAAAATGGGCGAACGTGATCCCAAAATGGGCGGACGTGATTCCAAAACGCGCGGACGTGATCCCAAAATGCGCGGACGGGATCCCAAAACGTGCGGACGTGATCCCAAAACGCGCGGACGGGATGTAAAAGGGGCGGACGTGATCCCAAAATGCGTGGACGGGATGCAAAATGCGCGGACGGGATACAAAACACCGGGTAGCTTCCAGAGCTGTACATACTCAGCAGCATCACACGTCCACATAGAAATGAGGTTCTCACCACATACCGCCACATAGACTTGAGAATGACATGTAAGGAGGAGGAGGAGTATGTAGGTTATGTTGTGAAGGGAGGGGGGGAGCCTCCATACCTGAGAGGATATCAATGACGTCCATTAGTTCTCCCCCTACATGGGCAGGAAGTGTTGAGGGGAGCGTGAGAGTCCAGGGTCTTAAGATTGGAGGGGGAGAAGGAGGGGAAAGGGAGGTAACAGCTGGCAGTGGGTTTGTGTGTGAAAGTAGTCATTATTTTTTCTTAAAGAATGACAGTTTTATGTATGCTCCCTGCTTCCAGAGCGCTAAGGATATGTGGGTCATACCTACCACATAGCTATGACGAGTGACACCACATGACCACTTGGGTTACCTCTTCAAAGGCTGAGGCCTAACTGTTGCGAATGTCATCATCAACCTCTACCATAGTCAGTCATGCCCACCCCTCCCCCCCCTCCATCCACATAGCAGGACATACCACATACCAACACCACCACCACCACACTGCTGGGAGTGACAGCAAATGGCATACCATACTCTCTCCTGACACAGCTCACACCGGCACATAGCATTGAGTGTGACAATGTTCTTTCTCAAAGGTGAGCCATGAGCGCAACATACAAATTCCAAAATGCAGTCCTGGGAGTTTGTCACACATTGATTAACAAGCTATCTGATTATTTATACATCTTCTCTCTCTCTCTCTCTCTCTACATTATATGCGGGGTTACATAGTGTGTCAAGAACTACCTACGTGACGCTAAACAATCCAATCACACAAGCCGTCATATGGGCAGTAAAGGCTTGCAAAGACGCATAAAAAAGTCTAGGACTGAACCCCACAATTCATTTTTAGCTAAGCAAGTTACAATCATGACGAGTTAGTTACAAAATTCAATATAAGTCAACACATCGTCACGGAGACGCGATCTCTACCTACAAATTCTTCTTGTTAACTGTGATCATTGAAATGTATTCATGTTTACTCAATCTCCATCACCTCTTCTTCCTACAGCCATTACTGCTGTGCAGACCTTGTAACACACAACGGCGTTATCATAGCAAGACAATGTCACAGAATGTTCAAGACTCCTGAATGAGTGAAACATCAATCCGTCTCGTTAGGGTCTAACCTTCGTGGTGGTTTGAGGCGTAGTGAGATGGACGAGGTACTGGGATGGCCTTACCCTCTCCCCATCCACCCCCACCAAACCCCTACCCCCCTCCCACCCCCCTTCCAAGCCCAAGCCATCCAGCATCACTTCACCCTTCCCAGACCGGATGTTCTGTGCAAAGCCTTTAGTATTATTTCTGATCATATGTGTAACCTTGTATCGTAACGTGACCAACATGGTATCATCATTCTTTGCTCAAATAGCATTTTTTTAAGAATATCGAGAGTCATAAGGTGGTCTTCAATCTTATTATTATAACAAATCATAATTTGTTGTAAACACAACAGCATGGGATACACATAGCAGTCAGTCAGTGGTTACTCTCTCTCTCTCTCTCTTTCTTTCTTTCTTTGTTTCTTTGTTTCTTTCTTTCTTTCTCTCTCTCTCTCCAGATCATTTAATAGTTGGGGGAAAAGTAACATCAATTCCTTTCTCCTGCTGCCGCTGTTCACGTATCTTTTTTCATTTCACTTAGACTGACAGCGCACCAGTGGATGGACGACTAATGTCAATTTTCGAGCCCCCATCACTCTCACCCTTATAACCTTGTAAGGTAACACGACCAATATGATGACATCGTTCTTTGCCCAAATATCATTAATGTAACGTGACCAATATGATGACATCGTTCTTTGCCCAAATATCATTAATGTAACGTGACCAACATGGTAACATCGTTCTTTGCCCAAATATCATTTTAAAAGTAACGAGCAACTTTCTGTCCAATGTCTGAATAATGAAATGTAAACCATGTTTAGCCATTACATCCAAACACAATAAAAGATTACCACAACCTTGTTTAGTTCTTGTATCACATAACGTGACGTAACGTTTATTCAACAACTGGTAGACATAACATAATGCAGCTTCATATTCACTGTGGTAAAACAAACAAACATACACATCACGGTCAGTCCTCGCTATACCTCAAACGCGCCGTTCATTTTCTCTCCCTTAGATGAGCAATGTTCCCCACATACAAATTCCAAGCAAAGTAAACATATATAAGACAATGTGGAAAAACATAGTCTTGATACTATTAATAAATTGACTTGTTCATTATCCCCGAGTTAAAGGCTGTCTCTTAAGACCTACATCATCCAAATGTAAACACCAATCGATGAGAACCGGATGAGTCGATAGTGAAATAGCTCTGGGCTATGTCTATTTTCAGTTCTTGTAACACAGTCAATGTAGCGTAATGGGGAAAACAGACTTTCTACTGCCTACATATATAGCATTTGAAAATGTATGCAAGTCTAGACAATCTCCTATAGCCCTTACATTCTAAACACAAATAAAATATTAGCACACGCTTGTATCGCATTATATCATCATTAAGTAACGTGGAAAACTTCTTTCTGTATGATGATCAAATAGCATTTTTTAATAAATAACCTCAGCTTGGTCTTATGCCATTAGGACTGTATTACACTGTGTGCAACAGTAGACTTGTAATATCATAGCAAGACAATGTCGCCGAATGTTCAACGTTCAATACTGAAGATGTGAGCGAGACACTTAGTAACGTAACGTGGAAATCAACTTTCTGGCTGTTGTCCGAATATCATTATTGAAATGTGAACCCCATTTAGCCAAACACAATATCTCCATTACATCTCATATCATATAAATATTACGGTCTGCAAGTTTTAGCTCTCTGTAACACAATGTAATGTAACGTAACGCAAATCAACTTTTTGCAGTCCAAAATGTCATTTTAAAAGGAAAAGTGAGGCTTAGTTCATCTCCATTACATCTCTTACCATATAAATATTGGTGTCTACCAGTTTTAGCCCCTGTACCACATTGTAACATAACGTGGAAATCATCAAATTTCTACAGACCAAATAACATTTTTAAATGAAAGTATGACTTAGCCCATCTCCTTTACATCTCATACCATATGAATAGCCCATCTCCATTACATCTCCTACCATATAAATATTACGGTCTACCAGTTTTAGCCTCTGTAACACATTGTAACGTAACGCGGAAATCAATTTTCTACAGACCAAAATAACATTTTTAAATGAAAGTATGACTTACTCCATCTCCATTACATATCCTATCATATAAATATTACGGTCTACCAGTTTTAGCCCTCTGTAACACTTGTAACGTAACATGAAAATCAACTTTCTATCTGATGACCAAATAACATTATTGAAAATGTAAACCATGTTTAGCCATTATATCCAAACACAAATAAAATATTACCGCAAGCCTGTTTAGTTCTTGTAACACATTATATCGTTACGTAACGCAACGTGGCAAATTTTTTTGTAAATGTGAAGCTTTCTAGTTTTAATTTTAAACAAAGGTGGGTTGCTAGTCCACAAACTAAGAGTGGTGAGTCAGGAAGAATGACTTTGTGAAATATGCACAGAAGAGTTTGGGGAGACGTGATCACTGCCTGCAAATTCTAATATTTTTTGTTAACTGTATGATCACGACATATACCTCTTGGTCTCTTGTTCTGCCTCTCACTAGTCAATAAACACAATTTTGTATCATTTCTCGACTAAAATAGCACTCTGAAACATCTTTGCACTTTATTTCTTCATTGACACGTGCACAGTCATCAAAGGGAATCTCACTACTGTATGGATGTCTTGTGTGTTAAATATACTAACCTTACCTAGCTTATCATTTTCTTTGAGAAACTTATATGTGGTGATCATATCTCCCGAGTCCACACAAAAAACCAACTCCAACCCACATCCATATTGAGAAAGAGAGAGAAGGCAAACTTAGCTTGGTTACTGCATCTAGTTTTTTAAAAAAAGAGGTAAGAATAAGAAGAGTCATGTTCCATAAAAATACTTTACAGCAACCATCATTTATGTGCAGTAAGAGGGCAACGGGATCCACACATACAATTTCCAAGCATTACAACGCTATCGAGGTAAACATAACATAAAAAGACAATAATGTAGTAGTAGTAGTATGCTATTAATCAGCTAGTCAAAATTTAACATAACAGATATGATTTCACAGTTTTAACCTTTGCAAGTTTTTCAATGTTTTCTTTTCACTTGTGCTAAGTGAGTCAGACAAAATGTGTCATTTCATTATTAGCCAGGCAATACGCTATTAGCTAGATAGTCAAAACATATAACACGCATTATTTCACATAATTTTTTTTCTAGCAAATGTGCTTCCTTTAAGCAGTTCATCACATCAAACACCAGCAGTCCGCGAAATTCTCTTTAGTCAATAATCATCCTTTACAGTATTTCTTGACTAAAATAGCACTCTAAAACATAAGTGGTCATTTTTATTCTCACTGTCGCACTTATAGTCAATAATTTGTTTTGCAGAGTGACAAGTTATGCTTAGTGACGAGATTTCACGGTGAGCATAGTTTAAGAGAGTTCACACTGTATTAATTATGGTCATGGATATGTTATGTTATGTTTATGAAGATCATTACTTCTTATTTTTAACATTTTTCTTGCCCACAGCTTTTCAGTCTTCTCATATTCTTTTCAAATAAAGTTTGCTTACTGTTTTCCAGTAGATTGGCTTCACATTACATATATTAATAAATTTTCAAATTCAGTTCAATTTCTTTTCAATATCACAGCTTTGTTGTTCCCCTGTCAGTATCTAGTTCAAGACCTCGTATTATCAATGTCATTAATACTACTATCAACCATGTATTGGATGTCTCAGACATTCAGTTAACAACTTAGTAAGTGTTTAATGAACGTGGGAATCACTTCATATGTGCTCATTTTAGTTTAGTTTAAAGTTTTCCATCTTAAATTAATTTTACTATCACCAACTATGTATTGGATAGTTCAGGCATTCAGTTAACAACTCAGTAAGTGAAAATCACTTCATGTGAGCTCATTTTTAGTTTAGGATAAGGTTTTTCCATCGTAAAATACTATTATCATTAACCAGGTATTAGGTGGCTCAACCATTCAGTTTACAACTCAGTAACTGTTTACTGAACATAGTTATCCCTCTATGTGACCTCATTTTTTTAGTTTAAAGTTTCTCCATCGTAAAAAAATAAAATATTACTATCACAAACCTTGTATTAACCGGCTCCGGCATTCAGTTTACAACTCAGTAAGTGTTTACTGAACGCGAAATCGCTACATGTGTGGTCATTTAGTTTAAAGTTTCCCAATCTTAAAATATTACTATCATCAATCAGGTATATTGTTATATTATCATAGCAATATGGAAGTTGTAGTGAAGGACCTGGTGACTCTAGTGGGAGCCCTGAGGACAGAGTTGGACTCTCTGCGGGAGGAGGTGCGTCAGCTTAAAAAACAACGAGAAGTAACGAAGGAGGAGACCAGCAGTAAAGGGACCTCGTCTTGGAGAGTTGCGAAAGACAGGGGCCTTAAGAAGACTTTGATAAAGCCGCCTTCAAACGCCATAGCAACTTCAAATTCATTTGACGTTTTGGAGGACGAGTGCTGTGGAGAGACTGTGGATCGCGCAAAAGAGAAAGCAACGAAGAGAAAGGAAGCGCAGGCCCCTCAGAGAGTAAAGGAAGTACCTAAGCAAACATTAGTTGTGGGAGATTCCCAGATAAGGTATTTGGATAGAACGTTTTGTGCTAGAGATAGGGGGAACAGGTTAAGGGTTTGCTATCCCGGAGCTGGCATTGGTGATATTATAAACAACATGAATGATATTATGGCTGGTAATGGGAACAATCCCATTATTTGCATTAGCGTGGGAGGAAATGATGTTGGTCGAGTCAGGAGTGAGGAACTGATTCAGAGGTATAAAACAGCCATAGAGTTAGTAAGGAGCAAGGGAGGAATCCCGATCATATGTGGCATTCTTCCAAGAAAGGGAGTGGGAAATGAATGGATATCGAGGGCACTTGGTGTCAATTGCCGGCTGGAAAGATATTGCAAATCAAATGCAATATCTTTCATAGACAACTGGGAACACTTCTATGGAAGAAATGAAATGTATGCTCGTGATGGGGTGCATCTATCGAGAGCTGGGGTTGTTGCTGTTGCGAACTCGCTAGAAGAAGTGGTTAGAGGTGTTTGTTTGGGTTTAAACTGTTAGTAGATAGAGGTATGGGAATTGATTTGGAGGAAGGAGGTAATAAAAGTATGTGTTTGTGGGAGAAAGGAATTGGCAAAACGATCAGGGAAAGAGAAGGTCCGCAAAATAACAATTCACTTAGGGTATATTACACTAACAGTAGAAGTCTAAGAAATAAAATTAACGAATTAAATGCTCTTGTCTGCACAGAAAAATAGATATTATTGCACTTACCGAAACGTGGATGAATGTAGAAAATAGAGAACTATTAGCTGAATATCAAATATATGGATTTAAACTATTTCACACAGATAGATATATTAGACGAGGAGGTGGAGTAGCCATATATGTTAGGGACAATTTGAAATGTAGTCTCAAAGAGGGAATCAAAACAGAGCCACACACAGAAACTATTTGGATTGAATTAAACGAAAAAGCTAATAATATTATAATAGGAGTAATATATAGACCACCAAATTTAGACAGAATGGAAGCAAAGCATCTATGGGATGAAATATCTAGAGCATCTAGATCTAACAGTATTTATGTCATGGGTGACTTTAATTTTAGCGGAATAAACTGGTTGAACAAAACAGGGAATAGTGAAGCAGAAGATTTTCTAGAATTAATTGACGATTGCTTTCTTACGCAACACATTAAGGAACCAACACGGGAAAATAATATTTTAGATTTAGTGTTAACTAACAGGGAAACGCAAATTAATGACATCGAAATAGGGAGTGAGCTAGGGAGCAGTGATCACAAAGAAATCAGATTTAGCATAGAATGGAATAGACCAGTAGGAGAAAATTCTGTTAAAGTGCCAGATTTTCGAAAAGCTGATTTTAATAGCCTAAGAAATTTTTTGGGTCAAATTGATTGGAAAGGCTTGGGTATGGGGTGTGGGCCGGTCTTGGAGCGAGACATGAACCCAGCGATAGGGGACTTAAATGGGGATTTCGATGTGGATTCAATATATAACTTATTTAAGAATATTCTAAACAAAGCACAGGAACGTAGTATACCATACAAATTGAATAGATCGTATACTAATGACCCAAAGTGGATAACAAAGAATTTGAAGAACCTTATAGGTAAAAAGAGAGCTTGGTACAAAAGGATTAAAAATGGGGAGGTCACTTTAGAACAGGAATTCGTACAACTGGTTAGAAATGTTAAAAAAGAGATAAGGAAAGCAAAAAGAAACTATGAAGTTCGCATAGCAGGGCAAGCAAAGACAAATCCTAAAGGGTTTTTTCAGTTATATCGTACTAAGACTAGGGAAAGGATAGGTCCATTAAAAACTGAGACAGGTCAAATAACAGATAGTGATGAAGAGATGAGTAGCATTTTTAATAAATATTTTGTATCTGTATTTACTAAAGAGGAACTTAACAATATGCCTTCAGCCGAACAAGTCTATGTGGGTGGGGACGAGGACAGGTTGACGAGTTTAGCAGTTACCAGGGAGGATGTTCTTAAACAAATAGTAAAACTCAAACCAAACAAATCCCCAGGGCCGGATGAAGTGTTTGCTAGGGTGCTTAAAGAATGCAAAGAGGAGCTTTGTGACCCACTGTCAACCATATTTAATAAATCAATAGAGTCAGGCAGAGTGTCAGAGTTTTGGAAAGTTGCTAATGTGATACCAGTTTTTAAGAAAGGAGATAGATCACTTGCGTCTAACTATCGACCAATTAGCCTAACGTCTATTGTGGGAAAGTTACTCGAATCTATAATAGCAAATAAAATTCGTCTTCATCTTGAAAAACATAAATTAATAATTGAGTCGCAACATGGTTTTATAAATGGCCGTTCATGTTTAACAAATTTGTTATCTTTTTATTCTAGCATTGTTGAGGCAGTTGATAGTGGTAAGGATTGCGATGTTGTATACCTTGACTTTAGCAAAGCTTTTGATACAGTGCCACATGAAAGACTGATTAAAAAAATAGAGTCTCATGGTATTGGGGGTGCTATATTAAGCTGGATTAGGGCATGGCTATACCAAAGGAAACAGAGAGTTAGTATAAATGGAATCAAGTCAGAGTGGGAAAATGTTGTAAGTGGAGTGCCTCAAGGCTCTGTCCTGGGACCTCTGTTGTTTATAATATATATAAATGATTTAGATTCAGGTTTGAGTAGCAACATTTGCAAATTTGCCGATGATACGAAAATCGGTAGGGAAATTAATTCGGAGGAGGACTCACTATCACTTCAAGTTGATCTAGATAGGGTTTTGAAATGGTCAAAGGATTGGCAGATGCAGTTTAATGCTGATAAATGTAAAGTTCTGAGGTTAGGTAATGATGATAGAGTTACAAGATACGAGCTAGATGGTGTTGTGATTGCGAAGTCGGATTGCGAAAGGGATCTGGGAGTTATGATTAGTAAGAATTTAAAACAAAAGGATCAATGCATAAATGTTCGTAATAAGGCAAATCGGACACTTGGATTTATTAATCGCAGCGTTAGTAACAAGACACCTGGTGTGGTTCTCAAGCTATATCTTGCTCTAGTTAGGCCCCATTTAGATTATGCAGTTCAGTTTTGGTCGCCATATTATAGAATGGATATAAATTCACTTGAACGTGTCCAGCGTAGGATGACTAAGTTAATTCCCCAAATTAGAAATCTTTCATATGAAGAAAGATTAACAAAGCTTAAGTTGCATTCACTGGAAAGGCGAAGAGTTAGGGGTGACATGATAGAGGTTTACAAGTGGATGAATGGACATAACCGGGGGGATATTAATAGGGTATTAAAAGTATCAACACAGGACAGAACACGAAACAATGGATATAAATTGGATAAGTTTAGATTTAGGAAAGACTTGGGTAAATACTGGTTCAGTAACAGGGTTGTTGATTTGTGGAACCAATTGCCGCGTAACATTGTGGAGGTGGGGTCCCTCGATTGTTTCAAGCACGGGTTGGACAAGTATATGAGTGGGATTGGGTGGTTATAGAATAGGAGCTGCCTCGTATGGGCCAATAGGCCTTCTGCAGTTACCTTAGTTCTTATGTTATGTTCTTATGTTCTAGGTATTGGGTGGCTCAACCATTCAGTTTACAACTCAATAACTGTTTACTGAACATAGATATCCCTCCATGTGACCTCATTTTTTAGTTCAAAGTTTCTCCATCGTAAAAAAATAAAATATTACTATCACAAACCTTGTATTGGCCGGCTCCGGCATTCAGTTTACAACTCAGTAAGTGTTTACTGAATGCACAATCGCTACATGTGTGGCCATTTAAAGTTTCTCAATTTTAAAATATTACTATCATCATCAACCATGCATTGGCTGGCTTAGTCTTTCAGTTTACAACTCAGTGAATGTTTACTGAACGTGGAAATTGTCACATGTGTGAGCATTTAGTTTAGTTTTAAGTTTCACAATCTTAAATTAAATACTATCATCAACCCCGTATTGGGCTCTCGGGCATTCATTTAACCACTCGGTAAGTGTTTACTGAACCTCGAAATCATTTCCTGTGTGCCCATTTTTTACTTGAACCCGTCTCCACTCCAAACCAGTCAGGACCTAGGGTCCCGACTCGGACCGCAGGTCCGGTTTGGAGTGGAGACGGGTTCAAGTAAAATATGGGCACACAGGAAATGATTTCGAGGTTCAGTAAACACTTACCGAGTGGTTAAATGAATGCCCGAGAGCCCAATACGGGGTTGATGATAGTATTTAATTTAAGATTGTGAAACTTAAAACTAAACTAAATGCTCATACATGTGACAATTTCCACGTTCAGTAAACATTCACTGAGTTGTAAACTGAAAGACTAAGCCAGCCAATGCATGGTTGATGATGATAGTAATATTTTAAAATTGAGAAACTTTAAATGGCCACACATGTAGCGATTTTGCATTCAGTAAACACTTACTGAGTTGTAAACTGAATGCCGGAGCCGGCCAATACAAGGTTTGTGATAGTAATATTTTATTTTTTTACGATGGAGAAACTTTAAACTAAAAAATGAGGTCACATAGAGGGATAACTATGTTCAGTAAACAGTTACTGAGTTGTAAACTGAATGGTTGAGCCACCTAATACCTGGTTAATGATAATAGTATTTAACGATGGAAAAACCTTATCCTAAACTAAAAATGAGCTCACATGAAGTGATTTTCACTTACTGAGTTGTTAACTGAATGCCTGAACTATCCAATACATAGTTGGTGATAGTAAAATTAATTTAAGATGGAAAACTTTAAACTAAACTAAAATGAGCACATATGAAGTGATTCCCACGTTCATTAAACACTTACTAAGTTGTTAACTGAATGTCTGAGACATCCAATACATGGTTGATAGTAGTATTAATGACATTGATAATACGAGGTCTTGAACTAGATACTGACAGGGGAACAACAAAGCTGTGATATTGAAAAGAAATTGAACTGAATTTGAAAATTTATTAATATATGTAATGTGAAGCCAATCTACTGGAAAACAGTAAGCAAACTTTATTTGAAAAGAATATGAGAAGACTGAAAAGCTGTGGGCAAGAAAAATGTTAAAAATAAGAAGTAATGATCTTCATAAACATAACATAACATATCCATGACCATAATTAATACAGTGTGAACTCTCTTAAACTATGCTCACCGTGAAATCTCGTCACTAAGCATAACTTGTCACTCTGCAAAACAAATTATTGACTATAAGTGCGACAGTCAGAATAAAAATGTCCACTTATGTTTTAGAGTGCTATTTTAGTCAAGAAATACTGTAAAGGATGATTATTGACTAAAGAGAATTTC
This sequence comes from Procambarus clarkii, assembly GCF_040958095.1. Lineage (NCBI taxonomy): Eukaryota > Metazoa > Arthropoda > Malacostraca > Decapoda > Cambaridae > Procambarus > Procambarus clarkii. Next base: position 44,350,996 of record NC_091172.1, on the reverse strand, counting down.
GCGGACTGCTGATGTTTGATGTGATGAACTGCTTAAAGGAAGCACATTTGCTAGAAAAAAAATTATGTGAAATAATGCGTGTTATATGTTTTGACTATCTAGCTAATAGCGTATTGCCTGGCTAATAATGAAATGACACATTTTGTCTGACTCACTTAGCACAAGTGAAAAGAAAACATTGAAAAACTTGCAAAGGTTAAAACCGTGAAATCATATCTGTTATGTTAAATTTTGACTAGCTGATTAATAGCATACTACTACTACTACATTATTGTCTTTTTATGTTATGTTTACCTCGATAGCGTTGTAATGCTTGGAAATTGTATGTGTGGATCCCGTTGCCCTCTTACTGCACATAAATGATGGTTGCTGTAAAGTATTTTTATGGAACATGACTCTTCTTATTCTTACCTCTTTTTTTAAAAAACTAGATGCAGTAACCAAGCTAAGTTTGCCTTCTCTCTCTTTCTCAATATGGATGTGGGTTGGAGTGGGTTTTTTGTGTGGACTCGGGAGATATGATCACCACATATAAGTTTCTCAAAGAAAATGATAAGCTAGGTAAGGTTAGTATATTTAACACACAAGACATCCATACAGTAGTGAGATTCCCTTTGATGACTGTGCACGTGTCAATGAAGAAATAAAGTGCAAAGATGTTTCAGAGTGCTATTTTAGTCGAGAAATGATACAAAATTGTGTTTATTGACTAGTGAGAGGCAGAACAAGAGACCAAGAGGTATATGTCGTGATCATACAGTTAACAAAAAAATATTAGAATTTGTAAGTAGTGATCACGTCTCCCCAAACTCTTCTGTGCATATTTCACAAAGTCATTCTTCCTGACTCACCACTCTTAGTTTGTGAACTAGCAACCCACCTTTGTTTAAAATTAAATCTACAAAGCTTCACATTTACAAAAAAATAATATTTGGTCATCAGACAGAAAGACGATTTCCACGTTGCGTTACGTAACGATATAATGTGTTACAAGAACTAAACAGGCTTGCGGTAATATTTTATTTGTGTTTGGATATAATGGCTAAACATGGTTTACATTTTCAATAATGTTATTTGGTCATCAGATAGAAAGTTGATTTTCATGTTACGATACAAGTGTTACAGAGGGCTAAAACTGGTAGACCGTAATATTTATATGATAGGAGATGTAATGGAGATGGAGTAAGTCATACTTTCATTTAAAAATGTTATTTTGGTCTGTAGAAAATTGATTTCCGCGTTACGTTACAATGTGTTACAGAGGCTAAAACTGGTAGACCGTAATATTCATATGGTAGGAGATGGGCTATTCATATGGTATGAGATGTAAAGGAGATGGGCTAAGTCATACTTTCATTTAAAAATGTTATTTGGTCTGTAGAAATTTGATGATTTCCACGTTATGTTACAATGTGGTACAGGGGCTAAAACTGGTAGACACCAATATTTATATGGTAAGAGATGTAATGGAGATGAACTAAGCCTCACTTTTCCTTTTAAAATGACATTTTGGACTGCAAAAAGTTGATTTGCGTTACGTTACGTTACATTGTGTTACAGAGAGCTAAAACTTGCAGACCGTAATATTTATATGATATGAGATGTAATGGAGATATTATGTTTGGCTAAATGGGGTTCACATTTCAATAATGATATTCGGACAACAGCCAGAAAGTTGATTTCCACGTTACGTTACTAAGTGTCTCGCTCACATCTTCAGTATTGAACGTTAAACATTCTGCGACATTGTCTTGCTATGATATTACAAGTCTACTGTTGCACACAGTGTAATACAGTCCTAATGGCATAAGACCAAGCTGAGGTTATTTATTAAAAAATGCTATTTGATCATCATACAGAAAGAAGTTTTCCACGTTACTTAATGATGATATAATGCGATACAAGCATGTGCTAATATTTTATTTGTGTGCTAATATTTTATTTGTGTTTAGAATGTAAGGGCTATAGGAGATTGTCTAGACGTGCATACATTTTCAAATGCTATTTATGTAGGCAGTAGAAAGTCTGTTTTCCCCATTACGCTACATTGACTGTGTTACAAGAACTGAAAATAGACATAGCCCAGAGCTATTTCACTATCGACTCATCCGGTCTTATTCTCATCGATTGGTGTTTACATTTGGATGATGTAGGTCTTAAGAGACAGCCTTTAACTAGGGGATAATGAACAAGTCAATTTAATAATAGTATCAAGACTATGTTTTTCCACATTGTCTTATATATGTTTACTTTGCTTGGAATTTGTATGTGGGGAACATTGCTCATCTAAGGGAGAGAAAATGAACGGCGCGTTTGAGGTATAGCGAGGACTGACCGTGATGTGTATGTTTGTTTGTTTTACCACAGTGAATATGAAGCTGCATTATGTTATGTCTACCAGTTGTTGAATAAACGTTACGTCACGGTATGTGATACAAGAACTAAACAAGGTTGTGGTAATCTTTTATTGTGTTTGGATGTAATGGCTAAACATGGTTTACATTTCATTATTCAGACATTGGACAGAAAGTTGCTCGTTACTTTTAAAATGATATTTGGGCAAAGAACGAAGTTATCATATTGGTCACGTTACATTAATGATATTTGGGCAAAGAACGATGTCATCATATTGGTCGTGTTACCTTACAAGGTTATAAGGGTGAGAGTGATGGGGGCTCGAAAATTGACATTAGTCGTCCATCCTCTGGTGCGCTGTCAGTCTAAGTGAAATGAAAAAAGATACGTGAACAGCGGCAGCAGGAGAAAGGAATTGATGTTACTTTTCCCCCAACTATTAAATGATCTGGAGAGAGAGAGAGAAAGAAAGAAAGAAACAAAGAAAAGAAAGAAACAAAGAAAGAAACAAAGAAAGAGAGAAAGAGAGAGAGAGAGAGAGAGTAACCACTGACTGACTGCTATGTGTATCCCATGCAGTTGTGTTTACAACATATTATGATTTGTTATAATAATAAGATTGAAGACCACCTTATGACTCTCGATATTCTTAAAAAAATGCTATTTGAGCAAAGAATGATGATACCATGTTGGTCACGTTGCGATACAAGGTTACACATATGATCAGAAATAATACTAAAGGCTTTGCACAGAACATCCGGTCTGGGAAGGGTGAAGTGATGCTGGATGGCTTGGGCTTGGAAGGGGGGTGGGAGGGGGGTAGGGGTTTGGTGGGGGTGGATGGAGAGAGGGTAAGGCCATCCCAGTACCTCGTCCATCTCACTACGCCTCAAACCACCACGAAGGTTAGACCCTAACGAGACGGATTGATGTTTCACTCATTCAGGAGTCTTGAACATTCTGTGACATTGTCCTGCTATGATAATGCCGTTGTGTGTTACAAGGTCTGCACAACAGTAATGGCTGTAGGAAGAAGAGGTGATGGAGATTGAGTAAACATGCATACATTTCAATGATCACAGTTAACAAGAAGAATTTGTAGGTAGAGATCGCGTCTCCGTGACGATGTGTTGACTTATATTGAATTTTGTAACTAACTCGTCATGATTGTAACTTGCTTAGCTAAAAATGAATTGTGGGGTTCAGTCCTAGACTTTTTTATGCGTCTTTGCAAGCCTTTACTGCCCATATGACGGCTTGTGTGATTGGATTGTTTAGCGTCACGTAGGTAGTTCTTGACAGACTATGTAACCCCGCATATAATGTAGAGAGAGAGAGAGAGAGAGAGATGTATAAATAATCAGATAGCTTGTTAATCAATGTGTGACAAACTCCCAGGACTGCATTTTGGAATTTGTATGTTGCGCTCATGGCTCATCTTTGAGAAAGAACATTGTCACACTCAATGCTATGTGCCGGTGTGAGCTGTGTCAGGAGAGAGTATGGTATGCCATATTGCTGTCACTCCCAGCAGTGTGGTGGTGGTGTTGGTATGTGGTATGTCCTGCTATGTGGATGGAGGGGGGGGCATGACTGACTATAGTAGAGGTTGATGATGACATTCGCAACAGTTAGGCTTCAGCCTTTGAAGAGGTAACCCAAGTGGTCATGTGGTGTCACTCCTCATAGCTATGTGGTAGGTATGACCCACATATCCTTAGCGCTCTGGAAGCAGGGAGCATACATAAAACTGTCATTCTTTAAGAAAAAATAATGACTACTTTCACACACAAACCCACTGCCAGCTGTTACCTCCCTTTCCCCTCCTTCTCCCCCTCCAATCTTAAGACCCTGGACTCTCACGCTCCCCTCAACACTTCCTGCCCATGTAGGGGGAGAACTAATGGACGTCATTGATATCCTCTCAGGTATGGAGGCTCCCCCCCTCCCTTCACAACATAACCTAAATACTCCTTCTCCTCCCTACATGTCATTCTTAAGTCTATGTGGCGGTATGTGGTGAGAACCTCATTTCTATGTGGACGTGTGATGCTGCTGAGTATGTACAGCTCTGGAAGCTACCCGGTGTTTTGTATCCCGCCCGCGCATTTTGCATCCCGTCCACGCATTTTTGGATCACGTCTGCGCATTTTGCATCCCGTCCGCGCGTTTTGGGATCACGTTAGCACGTTTTGGGATCCCGTCCGCGCATTTTGGGATCACGTCCGCGCGTTTTGGGATCACGTCCGCCCATTTTGCATCCCGTCCATTTTCCCCTCACACTTTTACTGCATACCAACCACTTAGCTTCCAGCCCCTACCCAACATGACACTCTCTCAAGTGACGCCTGGCCGGATGCCTCGCATCATAACATCCGAGGAAACCTTTGAGATGATGTACACATGCCCACATACTTATCCTCCCCTCTTACCTACATGACCCACAACATCCCTTACATTTTACCCCTGTGACCCACAACGTCCCCCTGATGCAACCCGTCCCATTCTACGGACTCCCACACCACTTTTGACTATGGCCGAGTTCAATGCCGGAGGTTCTCCTCGGGTTTGGGACGGTTCTAGTCGCACTTTACACTACTCACGTTAGCCATCTCCCATTGCATTAACTCTGCAACTGTACCTGCAAATAGGTACAATCATCAACTGATGATTGTACCTATTTGAGAATAATTAGGCTTCTCCTCGTGACTTCAGAATGTCCCAGTAATCAACAAATTATGGACATGTAGCTTACCAAATTTCTTCAAAAACTCTGGACAGATGCCAGTGAAGGCCTGGCACACCTTCCCTCGACTAAAATTAGGCCAACAGCCAACCAATGAGACGTATCTTAGCTCCCTCTTGCTGGTCACGTGACCATGGGTCCCGTGTTGATTGGCGCAAAAAAGTCCTCTGGTGCAGAGTCGTTTGCAAACTGTCATATTATAAAATGTCAGAAAATGATCACCTAAAAAAAATTTAAAGTAAAATTTCTAATAAACTGTGCAACTAGCACACTTCCGTGCAACTTGCACAACTTGCACACACTTGTACACTTGAACTAAAATTATCACTGGCCCATCAAGTAAGTAAGTAGGTTGGAAAATTTATACTAAATCCGGAAAAGGCATGATCGAGATTGGAATGCGATATTAGTCATAACAATATCCATTGCGTGCTCCCAACCCTCAAACCCCACTCAATCCTATTGTCAATTACTCCAATAACCACAACCACTACCTCAGTGACCTCCTCTCCCAGGATATCTCTTCCAACCAATAATCCAAACCTTTTCATACCTTCTACACACGAACCTACCAAGTAACCCCCCCCCCTTTACCCAGGGAGATACCCATAATGAGAACAGAATATCAATAATGAGCCTAAAGATCTTAAAAAAGGACATTTGAAAATAACATCAATATAATATCCATAGTAATAACTATTGTACCTTAAAAAATCCCTAAGGCAATATTCCACTGACATTACCAGGTATCAAGTAGATAAAGGTTAGAAAATAACATTTTTTAAGGGGATACCAACAATGAAGAATATGTTGCACAAATGATTTCAGTGAAAGGAAAACAAGTTGTTGTGGTGTAGATTTATAGTTTCCCAGAGTAACATAGATGACCCAGACAAGAATATAGGAAAGCAAACATAGCTTGGATAAATATCATACATTTAACGCATTGATTGAGAGCAAAGCTTCTAGTTTTGTGAGGTGTCAATAATAGGCCAATTAACTGGGAATCAATGGATCAGAAAGAGCGTGAAGAAACAGAGCAAAACTGATAGAAATTGCTTAGAGAAACTTCCTAACAGAACATGTTAGAGAGGAAACACGGAGATGAATGGGAGACCAATCAACAGAAGTGGCTTGTTACGGCCCTCTCGGGACGCAACGGGGTTCTCACTCTGATGTTGTTAGAGGAAGATATATGTATCCGTTCCCAAGCCAGTAGTGGCTATCAAGGGATGAGATCCGTGACGCAAGTAACTTAAAAGGGAGTAGGGAAAGAAAGTTAAGAACTTAATATTATAATGTTCACCATCACCGATTAAATATATAGAATAAAAGAGTACACAAGGGGGAGGGGTATTAACTCTTGACAAGGGGATTCTTCACAATGTAGTCTTCCACTGAAGACTCTGGATCAAGAAGCTAGGTGCTGAGTCCGCGGTGCTTTCTTCGTGGCCTCAGGACGTGTCCTCTGAGAATGCCGAGCCTACCCTGGCCACAGGTCAGCCAAAACACAGGTCCACTGGGGGCACCGTCGTGGAGGCCGTCAACCACACGTCCAGCTGGTCTGCTGGCAGGTACTGAGCCACCAAGGCTGGTACGGCCACTCCACGAACGATATAAGGGGTATGCCCTAGACAGGAGTCTCGTGTGATATCACAAATCACCCTCCTGTCCTCAATACCCCAGTGGATTATCGTCTCCAACAGTCGGTCCCGGGTAAATCCTTTCACTGCCACTCCTCTGGCAGGCTAACACACCACAGTGTTCTTCCGGGGGGACGACGTCACAACAGCTGCAGCAAACTTCACAGTATGGAGACTGGCTGCCTCGGGTAGACTGACTCAACCCTCAACACAGCGGTCCCAGGTCGACTCTGTAAACAGACACGTCATCAATAACCGGGACACTAATACAACTCACTTACGGGTTCGGGCGCAAACACCTGACGTATCCAGTCCATAGATGGCGCTGTCGTCGGAGCACCACCTCACCAGAGGTCAGGAGCGGCTGTGTTGTGAGCTGCACAGGACTGGAAACTGGCCCTTGTGGCCGATATTCGCCGTCCTCATCCGGTGTCGTCGTTCGTTTGGCGGGGGTTTCGGGAGCTAACCCACAGATGGCGTAGTTGTTACTGCTCCTTGCTCGGACGCTGGATCCGGGTTCGTAACATGGCTCTAGTCCTTACATAGAGCAAAATGGTCATTGAGAACATGGAGCAAGTGACCAATTTGAACAGGTCTTTAAACATTGTGACTGCAGTTTTTAGGAAGGCTGTAGGAAAATGAAGAGAAGACGTAAATGGAAAGCTAGTTTTCCTTAAAGGCGAGTCTAAGATGGTTAGAAAATTCTTCGTAACAATACCTTGGGATATGTAACTAGGAGAAAAATTTGTATACAAAATTATGACCTTAATAATAATCAAATGAAAAGTAACTGCAAGAAGATTTATACTGCCCATATGGGATAAATGAGCAAAGATAAAACAAAATTCCTATAATTTAACAGACACTACTTTGAGGCAAAAAGTTAAAGTAAAAGAGCATGCAAGAAGTTCATGGTCCACAGGACAGAGGAGAACCTTAACATATATTCAAGAGGCAGGAACGAATACACAACAAAGAAGCAATATGATAAGGATATATCATCCAAGGCTAAGGTCATCCTAGATTACTATATCGCCAATTGAGGTAAGATGTCGGTAAATAACAAGGGATCAGACAACACAAAAAAGGCAATACAACGAGTAATAAGAAAGTTTACGAAAAACTCATTAAAAGTTTCTAGGAAGATTTCATGACAGAACAAGAGTTGCCCCCAGATCTAAGACTTCTAATGGAGCAGGCACTACCAGAAGAAACACTGATCCAATAGAAGTGATATCAGAGGAAGAATGAAACACTAAGAGGAGTTGAATGTTATGGAAGCCACGGGTCCCGTGAAGATCTCACCATGGATCCTGAAAGGGGCAGCTTCAGCATTGTGTTTATCATTGCTATAGTCTTCCCACTTGAAATGGCCGAACTTCCAGATATTTTGTAAATGACAACGGTGGTACCTACGTACAAGAAAGGGGGAAGATAGGAGCCACTGAATTAGAGACCGATATTGCTAACAGGTTTTCTCTTTAAGATATTAGAGAGACTGTTTAAAAGATGGTTCATAAAACATTTCCAACATATAAACTTTGTTCCTAAGCATCAGCAGGGATTCCTGTTTGACCAACTGTCAGAGAATGGGATTTCACACCTGTCTTAACCCCCTTGGCTGCCCTCCTGTCTACCTTGTAGTGAGCAAAAAAAAATATGATTTTTTTTCTCTCCTGACGTTGTTAATAAGCATTCAGGAAGAACAAAAAACCCAAGTAAATAATTTTTACCTCTTGTGTTTTAGCTGTTGGTGTACTCATCCAGTTGTGCTGGCGGGGTTTGAGCTTTGGCTCTTTAGTCCCGCCTCTCAAGTGTCAATCAACTGGTGTACAGATTCAAAAGACTATTGGGCTCTATCAAATCTACATTTTAAACGGTGTATGGAGTCTCCCTACAACACATCACCTCCTAGTGCATTCCAGTTGTTAACTTCCTGACACTGAAAAAATTATTTCTAATGTCTCTGTGGCTCATTTTGGGTATTAGGTTGCCACCTGTATCCCCTTTTTCATGTTTCACTCATGCTAAATAGTTTGTCTTTGTCTTGCCTGAAAATTCCCCTGATAATTTTTTTTTATAAATTTTGTTTGTTAGATGGTGATCATGTCTCCCCATACTCTTCTGTCTTCCAGGATCGTGAGGTTTTGCGCCCGTAGCCTTTTCTCGTAACTCATACCTCTCAGTTCTGGAACTAGTCTGGTGGTATACCGCTGAATCTTCTCTGACTTTGTCTTGTGATTATCTAGGTGTGGACTCCAGGCTGGAGATGAATACTACAGGATTAGTCTGATACAAGTGGTATACAAGGTTCTGAATAATTCCTTACACAAGTTTCTAAAGGTAGTTCTTATGCTGACCAATCTATCATATGCCGTTGATGATATCCTTTTGATGTGCACTTCTAGGGACAGGTTCGGTGTGATATCAACCCCCAGATCTTTCTCTGTATATGAGTCTTGTAGGATTTCGCCTCAAAGATGGCCCCTCGGGTTCGGCCTCCTGCTCCCTTCACCTAATTTCATTACTTTACACTTTCCTGAGTCAATCTTTAATAGCCATTGCCCTGTAGTGACCCGGAGAAATGGAGTTTTTTACTATAGAAGTGAGATGAGGTGTCACACTGGTATAACTTTGTCAATCAGGTTGTATTGATGTGTTAAAAGTGGTGTTCCTAATGTATAGCTTGGAAAATATCGTAAATACAGATGTATGTTCCTAAATGTACAAACAACATGTATTTGTTCATACTAATATATACATATATGCCTAAATCTTATTATAGGACATAGCACACAATTTGCCTGTAAATATATACATGCTAATCACTTTTTTGATATTGTTAAATATTCGATTGTTCCTAGGCTGCCCAGCACTATCAGAAACAGAATGGTTATGTGTAAGATATGGTCTTCAACTTTTTTACTGACGCCCTCGAAGGAGAGTGGCAGGTTTTATGATATTTTATAAGATGTGAGATGGTTTCTGGAGGTCTGATGAAACAAATATGAACCCCCATATATGAGCAAGGCTTTCAAATCATATATATGATATAAATATATATTCACCACCACCAATAAATAAATATATAAACAGACACACTTATTATTACTACACTTATTTACAATCACTTGTCTTCCTTCGAAGACTCAAGACGTTCACGGTGCTCAAGACGAGTGGTCCTGGTTCTCTTGTGGCCTCACGATGAATCCTTTGATTCCCTCGGCGAGTCTACCCCGGCCACAGGCCAGCCAAATCACAGTCCCACTGGGTGCACCGTCGTGGAGGCCTTCAACCACAAATCCAGCCTGTAGCTGGCAGGTTCCAATCAGCAACGCTGCGTAGGCCACTCCACGACCGATACTAGGGTTGCGAGCCCTAGGCAGGAGCCTCATGTGATTCCACAGATCACTCTCCTCACCACAACACCCCAGTGGTTAGTCTTCTCCACCAGTCAGTCCCGGGTACGACAAATCCTCAACTGCCACATCACAGGCAGGCTAACACAACAGTGTTCATCCGGGGGGTGACTCACAACTTCTACAGCAAATGTGTGGAGGTTCTACGGCTGCCTTGGGTAGACTGATCCAACTTCCATTACAGCAGTCCCAGGTCGACTCTGTAATCAGACACGTCATCAGTACTGGTTACACTCTAGGGCACCTCACTTACAGGCTTAGACACGAACGCCCACCTATACACTCCATAGATGGCGTTGCTGTCTAAGCGTCACCTCACCAGAGGTCAGCAGCGGCTGTGTTATGAGCTGATCAGGACAGGAAACAAGCCCCGTGGCTGGTATATCCTGTCCTCACTAGATGGCGTCGTCCATTAGGAGGGGGTTTCGGGAGCTGACCCACAGATGGCCCGGTCGTCACTGCTCCGAGCTCGGACGCTGGACTCGGGTCCGTAACACCTCCCCACCAAAAAGAATTTGGTTTGGGTTTCTATAAAGAAAAACACAAACCAAATTAGTACGTGGATACAACTCCACACGGACTCAGGTACACTACGAACTGGAGTGGCGAGGCTGTCTTGTCCACAGAACTGTCCTAAGGAGAAACACAAAGGAAACTTGTCGATGGAAGGCAATGATCTGCCTGATGTAATCTTCCACACCTCCACTGCGATGTCAAGCAGGGGCATATTCTCACGTGCCTCGAGTAAGGATTGATATCGACGTGATCTGGGGCGACTCGACACTTCCCTGTGTCGTGGCACCGATGATGGCTGGTCACAGACGGCATTTCTAGTACCGGTCCGGTAGTCACACAGCTCATCAACATCACCTCCCTACGCGGGTCGCTACCTCTTCTGCCTCGGCACATAGCAGCTACATGCCCTTTCTGCCCACAAGTCCAGCACACCATATTCCTCCTCGGACTCCGGTGTTTCGGACTGTTAGGACTGGTCCTTCGAGGGCTACTTGGGGGCGTCTTCTTAGCGCTTTGTGGGACGGGGGTCTCCTCTTCGTCATGACGAGGTTTGTCAAACCGGCGTGGGTAATTCTTCGGGACATGCTTAGCGGAAGGCCTATGCGTTAGGATGTATTCCTCAGCCATGGTTCTGCCGCACGTAAGGTCTCTACCTGCTGCTCTTCTAAGTATGTCTTCAGGTCTCCAGACAGACAGTCTTTGAAGTCCTCTAACAGTATGAGCTGCTCGAGGTCTTCTTTGGTCTCCACCTTCCGAGAGGTACACCATTCCTGGAAAAGTCGCTCCTTGATTGTGGCGAATTCGGTGAAAGTGTGCTCCGAGGTCTTTTTCAGGTTTCTGAACTTCTGCCTGTACGCCTCAGGTACCAATTGGTACGCCATGAGCACTACCTTCTTCACCTTGTCATAATCGCCGGAGTCGTCAAGGGACAACGTGGAGTAGGCGATTTGGGCCTTCCCAGTCAAGACTGACTGCATCATGATGGCCCAATTCTCCTTTGGCCACTCCAAAGAGGCTGCGACTTTCTCGAAGGCCGCGAAGAACTTTGAAACTTCCTTCTCGTTGAACTTCGGGACCATTTTGATATTCCTTACCGGATCGAAACTACTTATTCCCGTTGATTGTCTCCTACCGCCTAATCGCAATACTTCTAGCTCATGTTGTCTCTCTCTCTCTCTTTTTCTTCTCTCGCTCGCTCTTCTCTTGTTTCTTCTCTTTCTAGTTCTAAACGCCTCATCTCTAATTCTTTTCCTAATCTCTCTCTTTCCATTTCTTGTCTCTCTCTTTCCATTTCTAATTTCTTATCTTCTCTCTCTCTAGCTTTCTCTTCTCTCTCTTTAGCGATCTCTAGCTTTTTCCATTCTATTTCACGGTGGATCTCTAGTTCACGCATTTTCACAGTAAGTAAACTTATATTTAGTTCACTCTCATCACTTTCGACATCACTGCTCTTACCTTCCTTTTCAGTGGAAGTTATCTCCTCACTTTCTTTTGTACCTTGTGCCTCACTTTCTTGTTTCTCCTCGGCCTTCAAATGCCGGTGAACCTTAGACAAGATCTCCACACGGAAATCACTGGCACGTATCTTAATCTCCAGGTAGGCACTTACTAACACAAGTTCTTGTTTCCCCAGATATTTTAATCTGGCAAGACAGTCCTCCCTGTTCAGAAAAGCCTGAACATCGTCCAGATCATCGATGGTCGCTTTTTCTGCCATTGTCACTTGGTACACTAGCACTTAACACACCGCTTCACTTTAGCACTTAATGCACCGAGCACTGTTCTACGTGAATATTGCACCAAACACTGCACTTGCCAATATTGCACGTAATTACTCCGGGCACCGCACTACACAATATTGCACTTAATCACAGCGAGCACTTCGCTCTATAATATTGCACTGAATCACACCGAGCACCGCACAGGACGTATAATGTCCTAATAGTCACACAAAGGGGGAATTATTTACAGGGATTGCGCCACTTCACCACCCCTGTCAAACATACTTGACAAGGGGTCGGATCCCGCTGGGGATGCCAATTATGTTACGGCCCTCTTGGGTCGCAACTGGGTTCTTTCTCTGATGTTAGTAGAGCTTGGGTATCCGGCCCCAAGCTAGTAGTGGCTTTCAAGGGGTGTGCTCCGTAACGCAAGTAAATTAAAGGGGAAGGGATAAAACTGCTCAGAAATAAATATATATTCACCACCACCAATAAATAAATATATAAACAGACACACTTATTATTACTACACTTATTTACAATCACTTGTCTTCCTCCGAAGACTCAAGACGTTCACGGTGCTCAAGACGAGTAGTCCTGGTTCTCTTGTGGCCTCACGATGAATCCTTTGATTCCCTCGGCGAGTCTACCCCGGCCACAGGCCAGCCAAATCACAGTCCCACTGGGTGCACCGTCGTGGAGGCCTTCAACCACAAATCCAGCCTGTAGCTGGCAGGTTCCAATCAGCAACGCTGCGTAGGCCACTCCACGACCGATACTAGGATTGCGAGCCCTAGGCAGGAGCCTCGTGTGATTCCACAGATCACTCTCCTCACCACAACACCCCAGTGGTTAGTCTTCTCCACCAGTCAGTCCTGGGTACGACAAATCCTCAACTGCCACGTCACAGGCAGGCTAACACAACAGTGTTCATCCGGGGGGTGACTCACAACTTCTACAGCAAATGCGTGGAGGTTCTACGGCTGCCTTGGGTAGACTTACTTGGTTGATACCTGGTTGATGGGGTTCTGGGAGTTCTTCTACTCCCCAAGCCCGGCCCGAGGCCAGGCTCGACTTGTGAGAGTTTGGTCCACCAGGCTGTTGCTTGGAGCGGCCCGCAGGCCCACATACCCACCACAGCCCGGTTGGTCCGGCACTCCTTGGAGGAATAAATCTAGTTTCCTCTTGAAAATGTCCACGGTTGTTCCAGCAATATTTCTTATGCTTGCTGGGAGGACGTTGAACAACCGCGGACCTCTGATGTTTATACAGTGTTCTCTGATTGTGCCTATGGCACCTCTGCTCTTCATTGGTTCTATTCTACATTTTCTTCCATGTCGTTCACTCCAGTACGTTGTTATTTTACTGTGTAGATTTGGTACTTGGCCCTCCAGTATCTTCCAGGTGTATATTATTTGATATCTCTCTCGTCTTATTTCTAGTGAGTACATTTGGAGGGCTTTGAGACGATCCCTATAATTTAGGTGCTTTATTGCGTCTATGCGTGCCGTATATGTTCTCTGTATTCCCTCTATTTCAGCAATCTCTCCTGCTTTGAAGGGGGAAGTGAGTACTGAGCAGTACTCAAGACGGGACAGCACAAGTGCCTTGAAGAGTACAACCATTGTGATGGGATCCCTGGATTTGAAAGTTCTCGTAATCCATCCTATCATTTTTCTGGCTGTCGCAATATTTGCTTGGTTATGCTCCTTAAACGTTAGGTCGTCCGACATTATTATTCCCAAATCCTTTACATGCTGTTTTCCTACTATGGGTACATTTGATTGTGTTTTGTACTCTGTATTATGTTTAAGGTCCCCATTTTTACCGTACCTGAGTACCTGGAATTTATCACTGTTAAACATCATGTTATTTTCTGATGCCCAGTCGAAAACTTTATTAATATCAGCTTGAAGTTTTTCAATGTCCTCAGCCGAGGTAATTTTCATACTGATTTTTGTGTCATCTGCAAAGGATGATACGAAGCTGTGACTTGTATTTTTGTCTATATCTGATATGAGAATAAGGAAAAGCAGCGGTGCAAGGACTGTACCCTGAGGTACAGAGCTTTTCACTGCACTTGGACTAGATTTTATATGGTTGACAGTTACTCGCTGAGTCCTGTTTGACAGAAAACTGAGTATCCAGCGTCCTACTTTACCGGTTATTCCCATTGACTTCATTTTGTGTGCTATCACGCCATGGTCACATTTATCGAAGGCCTTTGCGAAGTCCGTGTATATCACATCAGCATTCTGTTTCTCTTCTAATGCCTCAGTGACTTTGTCGTAGTGCTCAAGTAGCTGTGAGAGGCACGATCTTCCCGCTCGAAATCCATGTTGGCCTGGGTTATGAAGGTCATTGGTCTCCATGAAATTGGTGACCTGACTCCTAATCACTCTCTCAAATACTTTTATGATGTGCGATGTTAGTGCAACTGGTCTATAATTTTTTGCCAATGCTTTGCTCCCTCCCTTGTGTAGAGGGGCTATGTCTGCTACTTTAAGTGCATCTGGTATCTCCCCCGTGTCCAAGCTCTTCCTCCACACTATACTGAGTGCCTGTGCTACCGGCAGACTGATCCAACTTCCATTACAGCAGTCCCAGGTCGACTCTGTAATCAGACACGTCATCAGTACTGGTTACACTCTAGGGCACCTCACTTACAGGCTTAGACACGAACGCCCACCTATCCACTCCATAGATGGCGTTGCTGTCTAAGCGTCACCTCACCAGAGGTCAGCAGCGGCTGTGTTATGAGCTGATCAGGACGGGAAACCAGCCCCCGTGGCTGGTATATCCTGTCTTCACTAGATGGCGTCGTCCATTTGGAGGAGGTTTCGGGAGCTGACCCACAGATGGCGCGGTCGTCACTGCTCCGTGCTCGGATGCTGGACTCGGGTCCGTAACAGTATCCTTTCATAAAGTCACCACCAAGCCCCGCCCAGCACCAGCATCTGCACCATCCCTGGCAGCGGAAGCCACCACACCCCACTGCGGAGAGCCCCCAAGCGAGGAAGACACAGGAGACACACCCGAGGCACGGGCATCAGCACCAGCAGGCACATGAACCTCCGCCACCACCAACCGCGGAGACAACGACTCAGCCGGATCCACGCCGTCAACACCTGAAGACCCACAGTCACTAAAGTCCCCAACATCAGCCCAGGCCGTAGACGAACGCCTGGAACGTTTGGGCTCCGGCCGGATATCGTCAGAGCCGGAAGCAGATCCAGAGGCACAGGCACCACTAGCCGGACGAACCGACGCCCGACGCAGAACGGCAGCAGCCTCTACCACAGGGGGAACCGGACCACACACAGCAGGAGGCTCCGCAGCCACCCCATCACCCAGCACAGACGGCGAGGGTGAAGGGACCAGGACAGACGCAGCAGAGGAAGAACCGGAAGACGAGGGGCCTGAGCAGACGGTAGACGGAAGAGGGTCAGGAACACCAGCTGGAACAGGCGGAGCACCAGGTGAGGATACAACCACCGGAGGAGAGGCGACATCAACAGGGGGCACAACAGGCGGAGCAACAGCTGAAACAGAGGTCACCTCCTCAGCCGAAGAGGCGTCCACATCCACCACAGGAAGTGGCGGAAAATCCTCCTCACTGAAGAGATTCACTGGTGCAACAGCAGGCGCAGAACAGGCAGCAGCCTGATGGCCCAAAAGACCACAACGTTAACACGTCCGCGGCTGGCGGGCGTAAAACACCCGAACGTTGTACCCCATAAGGCGCACAGAGGACGGAATATCCGCCCGGAGTCTCATGCCCAGGGTGCGAATGTTAGACCTCACACCCTTAAGAGGACTAGAAGACACCACGCTCACCTGTTCCCCGCCCCCCCCCCCACGATGGAGCCTAGTAGCCTGGTGGATAGCACGCAGGTCTCGTAATTCTGTGGCGCGGGTTCGATTCCCGCACGAGGCAGAAACAAATGGGCAAAGTTTCTTTCACCCTGAATGCCCCTGTTACCTAGCAGTAAATAGGTACCTGGGAGTTAGTCAGCTGTCACGGGCTGCTTCCTGGGGGTGGAGGCCTGGTCGAGGACCGGGCTGCGGGGACACTAAAAAGCCCCGAAATCATCTCAAGATAACCTCAAAATAACCCTCACACTAACTACCGCCCCAAACCGGCCGAAATACCGCTGTAACAGACCCTCTGGAAACTCCAAAGGAGCCCCATGCACACTAACGTAAGTAAGTGCACCACTTCTACCAGAGAGGGTTACAGTGCCCGCACCATCCGGCAGGGGTAATGTCCGCCCCTCGTATCGCCGGAGAAAATCGCAATACGCCACCTCCTCTGACAACTTCACAATCGCCCTACGGGCCGTTACCAACTCGACCCCATAAATCTCAAACACAGGGACAGAGAGCATATCACAAGCCAGCGCAATCTCCGGGTAACCAGCCCGCACAGAGAACTCTAGTCCCACAGACTGAGCCCGGACGACAGGGGGGAGAGGGACCCCCATCGTAACGCCACGTCAGCACAGGCGGGCAGAGACACACCCGCCCCCAACTGGCCGAACTGGCAAACAATACCAACTGCTGGAGCGCCGATGCAACACGTCTGTCCCCTACCGAAGCTAGGGCCAGACTCCAAGCTTCACTATTGGAAGGAGACACGGGGAAACATTTTTCAAGCCTGAGGTTAAAATGTTGGGAACCTAGCATTGATCGTCTTGAATTCCCTATCAATTATTGGCCTCAATCATGCTGTACTCATGATGTCATAGGCTTAGCTGGAATGGATAACCTCTTCTCATTAGTTTAGGCACCATTGCTTTTGTCTAATTGGCCAACCCATAAACTGGACTGTTATACCCATGGGTAAGCTGGTGGAGCCCACCTAGAGCCTCCTAAAATCATTCTGAATCCGTAGTTTGCCTAGAATGGACTTATATCAATAAAGTTAATTGGCCACTAACGTGATCTTGTAACTTGTTCCAGGCAATCAAATAAACATAAGCTCACATCATGATCAGTGTGTAGTAAGTTAACTGTCTGGAAGTGCTGTGTCTCCCCCCCCCACGAGTCAGTGATCACACTAGCTCCCAACACCGTGCTGTGAGCGCTGAGTCTTCCCCCCCCCCCCCCTACGTGTCAGTGATCACACTAGCCCCCAACACCGTGCTGTGAGTGCTGAGTCTTCCACCCCCCCCCCCCACGTGTCAGTGATCACACTAGCCCCCAACACCGTGCTGTGAGTGCTGAGTCTTCCCCCCCCCCCACGTGTCAGTGATCACACTAGCTCCCAACACCGTGCTGTGAGCGCTGAGTCTTCCCCCCCCCCCCCACGTGTCAGTGATCACACTAGCCCCCAACACCGTGCTGTGAGCGCTGAGTCTTCCCCCCCCCCCCCCCACGTGTCAGTGATCACACTAGCCCCCAACACTATGCTGTGAGTGCTGAGTCTTCCCCCCCCCCCCCCCCCCACGTGTCAGTGATCACACTAGCTCCCAACACCGTGCTGTGAGTGCTGAGTCTTCCCCCCCCCCCCCCCACGTGTCAGTGATCACACTAGCTCCCAACACCGTGCTGTGAGTGCTGAGTCTTCCACCCCCCCCCCCCCCACGTGTCAGTGATCACACTAGCCCCCAACACCGTGCTGTGAGTGCTGAGTCTTCCCCCCCCCCCCCCACGTGTCAGTGATCACACTAGCCCCCAACACCGTGCTGTGAGTGCTGAGTCTTCCACCCCCCCCCCCCCACGTGTCAGTGATCACACTAGCTCCCAACACCGTGCTGTGAGTGCTGAGTCTTCCCCCCCCCCCCCCCCACGCGTCAGTGATCACACTAGCTCCCAACACCGTGCTGTGAGTGCTGAGTCTTCCACCCACGTGTCAGTGATCATACTAACCCCCAACACCGTGCTGTGAGTCTCCCACAGGTCTTAAGCTGCCACGTGACATCATTGCCACCTGCCTCTCACCTGAACGAGCCACGTATGGCCCATTGTCTCCAACTGTTCCCCCACACTGTCCTAACCAGATACAATGTAAAGTCAAGTTTATTGTCAATCTTGCACAATGTATGATCCTTTGATTATGCATCATCACTACCACCGTGCTGTGTCAGACACCAGTCACCACATGTGGCTGGTGTGATTACAGATCCCGTTCCACACCTGTGAAGGACTCGCATGGCGTTCCACGTGCTTTGAGTATCGGCATGAATCTGTCATCTACTTGCCACGCCTTAGTGATGTTGCAGTTGTGTCATACCAGCTGCCAAGGAGCTGGTATTGGGGGAGCTGTCAATGTTGTATGAGTATTGAGAGAGTAAGAACATATGAGGCCAGCCTTCTGCAAAGTCCAATCTCTACATTTATCATTATTATTCTTTCCTTGTGCTAATCCTGTGATCAGCAACCCGGTTGATAGATACGTCTTCAATCACCAGCAACACGTGTGTAGTAGATCGAGGAAACTGGAGGGTGTGAGTGTGGTGCTCACACCCTCCAGTGACACCTCACGGCACACCTCTCATCTCTATACTGGTTACATACACACACCCAACATTATAGTGCATTATCATTGTTGTGTTGACATCTCAGTGACGGGTGATATTTAATTATTGCGTAATTGTCTCAGTGATGTGTTTAGTTAATTTATGTATAATTCCCCGGTAACATGTTATTATTTAATTCATGATTATTGCCACAACCACAGTGATGTATATTTAATTAATTTATGATTTTTGTCTTAGTGACGTGTTATTAACTCATTTATAATTATCATCTTGGTGACGTGTGTTTAATTTATTTATGATTAGTGTCTCAGTGACGTGTTATTGACTTATTTATAATATAAATCACAGTGATTTATGCTGTGAGCATTTTGGTGCAATGATTTTTGATTGTGCATTTCATGTGTTTTAACGTGCACTGCCCGGAGTGTCCTGTGTGGAACGGGAATCAATGATCAGTGTCAGTGTGTTCCATAGTGTTCAGCTTAGTTCACATTGGCCGAATGCATGTGGGTAGAGACCGAGTATCTCTTCATACCAGAGTGATGGGAACGATTCCCGCCGTGTATGGTTTGAGGTGATTTATCGTTACACTTTTGATTACCGCAAGGTCAAGCTCATTGTGAATTAGTAAGCAAGTTTATTGAGTTAATATGTTATTAGTACCAGAGTCTTTTCGTCAGCATTTCCCGAAGTACTGCCACCTTATTTATTCTGCCTTTAATGTCACTCTGCTGATTATTTGGTACCGGCTCTGGGTATCGAGACCCTACAGCCTACGAACACTAAAATACTAAATATTTATAGGGGACTACTGCAGTCATTTCTCTAGAAGTGGGTTCACACATTTGAGCAAGGCTGATAATCCAGTGACGGAGATACCTCATTGTTTTTCTGGAGACTAGTGTGGTATGATATGACTCTCCATTTGAGGTACAGCATATCTGTGCAGCTGCTCTCTCATATATGTTCTGTAAATTGATGGTGTTGCATGCAGTTGCAGTCTTTGCAGAATTTTACCCTCCCACCAACTACGACAATATAACAGGAGAGAGAGGGGCCTTGGCAGACTTCATTCTCCTTGATTGCAAGAAAGCTTTTGACTATTTCCCCCAAACGACTCCTATGTAAACTAGGAAAACTGGCTGGTATATCAAGAAAATTACTAAAATTTGCAATAAAGTGCCTTTGAGGAAGAAGGCGAAGAGTCATAGTAAGATGAGAGCTTTCAAACTGGAGAGAGGTATTGAGATGAGTATCCCAAGTGTCAGTAATAGAGGCCCATCCTGTTCCTAATATATGAATACGATCTAGCAGAGGAAGCACGCTCATTCTTGTCAATGTCTGCAGATGATGCCATGTTAATGAGACGAGTCAGAAATGAGAGGAGGACTGCAATACCTTACAAGATGAACAGGAAAATTTTCAAGAAATGGTGAATATTTTTAGAATTTTGGTGGTTTTCAACATTTTTTTATTTTTTTTATCCCTATTCCTGTCGTGATATTCTAATATTACAATTGTCGACTTTAATTGAAAATTTAGATGGGTCACCTGAGGAAGGACTTGCTTAGCCAACACGTAAGTGTAGTAAGCAACTCATTCCCCACTCTGGGACCATATAAGAATAACTGATTAGGCACGAGCAAACGCCAAGCCCTCAAAAGTTTGAAATACCCTTCATTTATGCCGTTGACCTTCGTCATTCGCCGGAGCAAATCTAACGAGTAGGTCATGGCTCTCACAACGAAATTTACGTTGGTGCTTAAAGAGGTTCCTGTTTTTTGTTATTAGTACATCCAAGAATGGCAGACTGTTATTTTCACTATTTTCATGTGTAAATCGAAGTACTGACTCTCTCTCTAGATGGCTTTTTAGATCAATTAGTTCATCTGAGTCTTTTACTATTACGAATATGTCATCTACATAACGGCAATATACAGTTGGTTTTTGTCTGCTACTGAAGACCCTGTCTTCGATGGTTCCTATATAAAAATTAGCAAATAAGACTCCTAAGAGGGAGCCCATTGCTACTCCGTCTATTTGTAAATACATGTCTCCTTGTGGACTATATATATATATATATATATATATATATATATATATATATATATATATATATATATATATATATATATATATATATATATAAATATATATATATATATATATATATATATATATATATATATATATATATATATATATATATATATATATATATATATATATATATATATCACACTTGTCACAGCCCTTGGAACACAACACTAGCAATAACACACACACTGTTATTACTTCACAATAATCAAATGCCAGGAAATCCCCGGTCATACACACTGACACCCTACCGTGCACTATGGTAGTGCATGGTAGGGTACTGAACTTCCTCTCCTGCAAACGATTACACGACATGGACAAGATAATCATAAATCACCTAGCATGAATTACCTAAATAATCCCACCCGTGTGGAATATAAAACACTAAGACAGTCCACACAGTCCTTGGTCAAATAACACTGAATGTGTTACCGTGTGTACACCTACACACTCACATGTACGCCTGCCCACACCAGGCAAAGTTACTCCTGGACTGACAAGAACCACATAAGGGTGAAAATCTCATGCGCCCGCACTTCTCCTCACCTCCAAGGTGCTTGGAGACAGTGTGGCGGAACACTTGACCTCGAATTAAGGCTTAGAGATGATAATCACCAAATACACATAGGGTACTTATTTCATTTACACAGCCGGCTCATGCATACATACAACTGTCCTACCAAACACAGGCCCCTGCTTGTAGGTGGCTGGCCACCCTCTCAAGGCTGTGGAGGCTAGGGGTTGGCGTCTCGCGTGGCTCGGAGCGTTTTGTACCCTCCCTCACACATGGCACGGTTTCGTACCCCCCACCGGGCAAAGCGGAGTTCATACAAGATTGGCGGCAAACCCTATGAGTGTCTTTCTCTCGAAATTCCAACGAATTTCTATGGGAAAACTGTCCCCTGAACACTGGCAAGAATTTCCCCGTTTACTTCTTCTGCTACCAACACTAGCAGGTCAGAACGCCTGACTAATCACTGGAGTGGGGACTCATATCGGTCTCTTGACTGACTTGTCTCTTGACTGCTCATATGAACTTTTACCCACTTCCTACGATTCGTTCCAATACACTCCCTGTCTCTCTCCCACGACGAATTCCCGGATTCTGCTCTTCCCACGGACTCCTGTCGTCGATGGTGGAGAGATGGAGATGTACTAGGAGCCTTGAGAGACAATAGCTTCACTTGGCTGGCCGACCAGTGAAGTCATGTCTTACTAGGCTAGAGGCTTGAGGCAGAATGGCGTCTTCCCAGGCAGGATGCCAGAGTCTCCCGGGTCCTCCTTAAACGAACCAATCAGAGGAAGGCATACAGCTGCCTACCCTCTCAGCCAATCAGAGACGAGCTTGTATGCCGCAGGGCGACATCCAAGATGGCCGCCTGGCGTCGCCATGGTAACGGAGTGGTGGCGGTTGGCGGGTACCTCACACCTCTCGCCACTCCCATTGTCTCGCTGCTGCCGCCTCACTTCTTTACAATAAAAGCTGCAGCTCGCTCTAATTCTTTCCACCAATTTGGTACAACGGTCATTGTAACATAATTGGTATACTGATGACTCAGGCTCTCTAGTGAGCCCAAACACGGGATATTTCGGGTACGGGTTGCCATACTAGACCAAGTGCACGCCCGTGCACGTTCTGCAGTGCACGGCAAGCGCCACAGACACGTAAACCAGTGGAAAGTTTAGCTGGTGCCAATTCATCCCCTCACGAAAATATTCAGAGATAGCCAGAGAAATTGCTACTAGTATTTAACCCTGACAAATGTAAGGTTATGTGAACTAGAATTAGACTAAAGATACCTCAAATGCAGTACAGTGTGAAGGGAAAGCAACTGCTAATTTCTGAAAAGAGAAACCTTAGGAGTGAACATATCTGGGGATCAATACTAGAGACACAGATGCAACAGAATACCGAACGTAGCCTTTGCCTTACTAGTAAACGTCCGGTTATCCTTCAGGAACATAGACAAAAATCCCTTCTGACCGGTGTAGACATCCTCTGAGACTCATTATTGATTATGCTGCCCCGGCTTTTAACCCCTACTTAAAGGAACAAAAAACTTTAAAAGGTCTAAACATATACAACAAGTCTCGCTCCTGAGCTAAGGGGACAGAGCTATGAAGAAAAACTGAGAGAACTGAACATCAGATCGCTGGAAGAAGGAAGGAATAGGGCGTACCCGATAGCGACGTTCAATATACTAAGAGAATTTATAAAGTAGATATAGAAGAGATGTTGAAATTAATGAACAGTAGAACGAGAGGACATGATTGGTAACTGAAAAAACAGATGAGTCAAAGAGATATAGAGAAATAAGTAAGTTTTTCAATCTCAGAGTAGTAGATTTAAGAGACTAGATGAGAAAATTGTTGAAGGGAATTCAAAACATTTTTACACGTAAGTATTTACAAAACACGAGGGGAAATGTGTCCCACCATTGAACTAATGATGGTCGAGAGGCTTGGGTTAGGAGCTTTGCAGAGACAACTGGGTACACAAACCTATACAAACAATATTAAATAAAAAGGTTAGTGTTTTATACATTGATAAGAAACTCTAGAGAGGACAATATTCTCCAATATTCAGGTGGACATAACAAGTTCTCGCATTCTTTGTCACTCAGAAACTCACACTCACTCGCACACACACATACCCATATCCATACACTCCCACACACGCACACACACACATTAATAATCATTTTGGTTACTGTTCTCTAACAGGCTTTTCTCTCTATTGTCAGTATTGTGAAGGAGAGGAGGAAGTGGCCACATTGAGGAAGGAGCTGCTGGAGCTGGAGGAGGACATGAGCTATGCTGTGCTGGACGACGACGATGACCAACAAACACAACACCACTCGGCTGAGCGTGACTCTGACAAGGAGGCAACCACACATGTAGTGACCTCCACAGCAATATGCCTGCAGGACCTGGGACTCATGGCCGCTTACCTTGGTCTACATGCTGGCCGCGTACCTGCCCGGTACCGCCACCCGTTCACCCAGAGCAGCATCTACTCCTCCGTGGTCAGTGTTGCCAGAGCCCAGGCTGCAGCATACGCCATGTGGGGCGTCCATGTTGGTGACATACGCCGTCGGCCTGGGCGCCTCAGTCAACTGTCTCACCACCGTCGACAAGGAACACCTTCCATGTGGCGCCGCACAGTGTCTGACTACTTCCGCCACCTGGCCACACCCTCACCTCTCCCAGACCATCACTTGGTGGGCTCCTGTCCACACCTGTCTCACCCTCCTGTCTTGGCCCACAACCCCTTGGCTTATCCTCTCCGGTATGCTGTGTCTCTGCCAGCAGCACTTGACACCCTGCCCTCTCACTCAGAGTACCTGGCACTTGACACCCTGCCCTCTCACTCAGAGTACCTGACACTTGACACCCTGCCCTCTCACTCAGAGTACCTGGCACTTGACACCCTGCCCTCTCACTCAGAGGACCTGACACTTGACACCATGTCCCCTGACTCACAGTAGCTGGCACTTGACACCATATCCCCTGACTCACAGTAGCTGGCACTTGACACCATATCCCCTGACTCACAGTAGCTGGCACTTGACACCATATCCCCTGACTCACAGTAGCTGGCACTTGTCACCATATCCCCTGACTCACAGTAGCTGGCACTTGTCACCATATCCCCTGACTCACAGTAGCTGGCACTTGACACCATATCCCCTGACTCACAGTAGCTGGCACTTGACACCATATCCCCTGACTCACAGTAGCTGGTACTTGACACCATATCCCCTGACTCACAGTAGCTGGCACTTGTCACCATATCCCCTGACTCACAGTAGCTGGCACTTGACACCATATCCCCTGACTCACAGTAGCTGGCACTTGACACCATATCCCCTGACTCATAGTAGCTGGCACTTGTCACCATATCCCCTGACTCATAGTAGCTGGCACTTGTCACCATATCCCCTGACTCACAGTAGCTGGCACTTGTCACCATATCCCCTGACTCATAGTAGCTGGCACTTGACACCATATCCCCTGACTCACAGTAGCTGGCACTTGTCACCATATCCCCTGACTCACAGTAGCTGGCACTTGTTACTAAATCCTCTGACTCACAGTAGCTGGCACTTGTCACCATATCTCCTGACTCACAGTAGCTGGCACTTGACACCATATCTCCTGACTCACAGTAGCTGGCACTTGACACCATATCCCCTGACTCACAGTAGCTGGCACTTGACACCATATCCCCTGACTCACAGTAGCTGGTACTTGACACCATATCCCCTGACTCACAGTAGCTGGCACTTGTCACCATATCCCCTGACTCACAGTAGCTGGCACTTGACACCAAATCCCCTGACTCAGAGTAGCTGGCACTTGTTACTATATCCCCTGACTCACAGTAGCTAGCACTTGTCACCATATCCCCTGACTCACAGTAGCTGGCACTTGTTACTATATCCCCTGACTCACAGTAGATGGCACTTGTCACCATATCCCCTGACTCACAATAGCTGGCACTTGACACCATATCCCCTGACTCACAGTAGCTGGCACTTGACACCATATCCCCTGACGCGCAGTAGCTGGCACTTGACACCATATCCCCTGACTCACAGTAGCTGGCACTTGACACCATATCCCCTGACTCACAGTAGCTGGCACTTGACACCATATCCCCTGACTCACAGTAGCTGGCACTTGTCACCATATCCCCTGACTCACAGTAGCTGGCACTTGTCACCATATCCCCTGACTCACAGTAGCTGGCACTTGACACCATATCCCCTGACTCACAGTAGCTGGCACTTGACACCATATCCCCTGACTCACAGTAGCTGGTACTTGACACCATATCCCCTGACTCACAGTAGCTGGCACTTGTCACCATATCCCCTGACTCACAGTAGCTGGCACTTGACACCATATCCCCTGACTCACAGTAGCTGGCACTTGACACCATATCCCCTGACTCATAGTAGCTGGCACTTGTCACCATATCCCCTGACTCATAGTAGCTGGCACTTGTCACCATATCCCCTGACTCACAGTAGCTGGCACTTGTCACCATATCCCCTGACTCATAGTAGCTGGCACTTGACACCATATCCCCTGACTCACAGTAGCTGGCACTTGTCACCATATCCCCTGACTCACAGTAGCTGGCACTTGTTACTAAATCCTCTGACTCACAGTAGCTGGCACTTGTCACCATATCTCCTGACTCACAGTAGCTGGCACTTGACACCATATCTCCTGACTCACAGTAGCTGGCACTTGACACCATATCCCCTGACTCACAGTAGCTGGCACTTGACACCATATCCCCTGACTCACAGTAGCTGGTACTTGACACCATATCCCCTGACTCACAGTAGCTGGCACTTGTCACCATATCCCCTGACTCACAGTAGCTGGCACTTGACACCAAATCCCCTGACTCAGAGTAGCTGGCACTTGTTACTATATCCCCTGACTCACAGTAGCTAGCACTTGTCACCATATCCCCTGACTCACAGTAGCTGGCACTTGTTACTATATCCCCTGACTCACAGTAGATGGCACTTGTCACCATATCCCCTGACTCACAATAGCTGGCACTTGACACCATATCCCCTGACTCACAGTAGCTGGCACTTGACACCATATCCCCTGACGCGCAGTAGCTGGCACTTGACACCATATCCCCTGACTCACAGTAGCTGGCACTTGTCACCATATCCCCTGACTCACAGTAGCTGGCACTTGTCACCATATCCCCTGACTCACAGTAGCTGGCACTTGACACCATATCCCCTGACTCACAGTAGCTGGCACTTGTCACCATATCCCCTGACTCACAGTAGCTGGCACTTGTTACTATATCCCCTGACTCACAGTAGCTGGCACTTGTCACCATATCCCCTGGCTCACAGTAGCTGGCACTTGACACCATATCACCTGACTCACAGTAGCTGGCACTTGACACCATATCCCCTGACTCACAGTAGCTGGTACTTGACACCATATCCCCTGACTTACAGTAGCTGGCCCTTGTCACCACATCCCCTGACTCACAGTAGCTGGCACTTGACACCATATCCCCTGACTCACAGTAGCTGGCACTTGACACCATATCCCCTGACTCATAGTAGCTGGCACTTGTCACCATATCCCCTGACTCATAGTAGCTGGCACTTGTCACCATATCCCCTGACTCACAGTAGCTGGCACTTGTCACCATATCCCCTGACTCATAGTAGT
This sequence comes from Procambarus clarkii, assembly GCF_040958095.1. Lineage (NCBI taxonomy): Eukaryota > Metazoa > Arthropoda > Malacostraca > Decapoda > Cambaridae > Procambarus > Procambarus clarkii. The sequence goes on along the minus strand of NC_091172.1, from coordinate 44,323,792 downwards.
TGGCACTTGACACCATATCCCCTGACTCACAGTAGCTGGCACTTGTCACCATATCCCCTGACTCACAGTAGCTGGCACTTGTTACTATATCCTCTGACTCACAGTAGCTGGCACTTGTCACCATATCTCCTGACTCACAGTAGCTGGCACTTGTTACTATATCCCCTGACTCACAGTAGCTGGCACTTGTCACCATATCCCTTGACTCACAGTAGCTGGCACTTGACACCATAACCCCTGACTCACAGTAGCTGGCACTTGACACCATATCCCCTGACTCACAGTAGCTGGTACTTGACACCATATCCCCTGACTCACAGTAGCTGGCCCTTGTCACCATATCCCCTGACTCACAGTAGCTGGCACTTGACACCATATCCCCTGACTCACAGTAGCTGGCACTTGACACCATATCCCCTGACTCATAGTAGCTGGCACTTGTCACCATATCCCCTGACTCATAGTAGCTGGCACTTGTCACCATATCCTCTGACTCACAGTAGCTGGCACTTGTCACCATATCCCCTGACTCATAGTAGCTGGCACTTGACACCATATCCCCTGACTCACAGTAGCTGGCACTTGTCACCATATCCCCTGACTCACAGTAGCTGGCACTTGTTACTATATCCTCTGACTCACAGTAGCTGGCACTTGTCACCATATCTCCTGACTCACAGTAGCTGGCACTTGACACCATATCCCCTGACTCACAGTAGCTGGCACTTGACACCATATCCCCTGACTCATAGTAGCTGGCACTTGTCACCATATCCCCTGACTCATAGTAGCTGGCACTTGTCACCATATCCCCTGACTCACAGTAGCTGGCAGTTTCACCATATCCCCTGACTCATAGTAGCTGGCACTTGACACCATATCCCCTGACTCACAGTAGCTGGCACTTGTCACCATATCCCCTGACTCACAGTAGCTGGCACTTGTCACCATATCCCCTGACTCACAGTAGCTGGCACTTGACACCATATCCCCTGACTCACAGTAGCTGGCACTTGTCACCATATCCCCTGACTCACAGTAGCTGGCACTTGTTACTATATCCCCTGACTCACAGTAGCTGGCACTTGTCACCATATCCCCTGACTCACAGTAGCTGGCACTTGACACCATATCCCCTGACTCACAGTAGCTGGCACTTGACACCATATCCCCTGACTAACAGTAGCTGGTACTTGACACCATATCCCCTGACTCACAGTAGCTGGCACTTGTCACCATATCCCCTGACTCACAGTAGCTGGCACTTGACACCATATCCCCTGACTCACAGTAGCTGGCACTTGACACCATATCCCCTGACTCATAGTAGCTGGCACTTGTCACCATATCCCCTGACTCATAGTAGCTGGCACTTGTCACCATATCCCCTGACTCACAGCAGCTGGCACTTGACACCATATCCCCTGACTCACAGTAGCTGGCACTTGTTACTATATCCCCTGACTCACAGTAGCTGGCACTTGACACCATATCCCCTGACTCACAGTAGCTGGCACTTGTCACCATATCCCCTGACTCACAGTAGCTGGCACTTGACACCATATCCCCTGACTCACAGTAGCTGGTACTTGACACCATATCCCCTGACTCACAGTAGCTGGCACTTGTCACCATATCCCCTGACTCACAGTAGCTGGCACTTCACACCATATCCCCTGACTCACATTAGCTGGCACTTGACACCATATCCCCTGACTCATAGTAGCTGGCACTTGTCACCATATCCCCTGACTCATAGTAGCTGGCACTTGACACCATATCCCCTGACTCACATTAGCTGGCACTTGACACCATATCCCCTGACTCATAGTAGCTGGCACTTGTCACCATATCCCCTGACTCATAGTAGCTGGCACTTGTCACCATATCCCCTGACTCACAGTAGCTGGCACTTGTCACCATATCCCCTGACTCATAGTAGCTGGCACTTGACACCATATCCCCTGACTCACAGTAGCTGGCACTTGTCACCATATCCCCTGACTCACAGTAGCTGGCACTTGTTACTATATCCTCTGACTCACAGTAGCTGGCACTTGTCACCATATCTCCTGACTCACAGTAGCTGGCACTTGACACCATATCCCCTGACTCACAGTAGCTGGCACTTGACACCATATCCCCTGACTCGCAGTAGCTGGCACTTGACACCATATCCCCTGACTCACAGCAGCTGGCACTTGTCACCATATCCCCTGACTCACAGTAGCTGGCACTTGTCACAATATCCCCTGACTCACAGTAGCTGGCACTTGACACCATATCCCCTGACTCACAGTAGCTGGCACTTGTCACCATATCCCCTGACTCACAGTAGCTGGCACTTGTCACCATATCTCCTGACTCACAGTAGTTGGCACTTGACACCATATCCCCTGACTCACAGTAGCTGGCACTTGACACCATATCCCCTGACTCACAGTAGCTGGCACTTGACACCATATCCCCTGACTCACAGTAGCTGGTACTTGACACCATATCCCCTGACTCACAGTAGCTGGCACTTGTCACCATATCCCCTGACTCACAGTAGCTGGCACTTGACACCAAATCCCCTGACTCACAGTAGCTGGCACTTGTTACTATATCCCCTGACTCACAGTAGCTAGCATTTGTCACCATATCGCCTGACTCACAGTAGCTGGCACTTGTTACTATATCCCCTGACTCACAGTAGCTGGCACTTGTCACCATATCCCCTGACTCACAATAGCTGGCACTTGACACCATATCCCCTGACTCACAGTAGCTGGCACTTGACACCATATCCCCTGACTCGCAGTAGCTGGCACTTGACACCAAATCCCCTGACTCACAGTAGCTGGCACTTGTCACTATATCCCCTGAACTCACAGTAGCTGGCACTTGTCACCATATCCCCTGACTCACAGTAGCTGGCACTTGTCACCATATCCCCTGACTCACAGTAGCTGGCACTTGTCACCATATCCCCTGACTCACAGTAGCTGGCACTTGACACCATATCCCCTGACTCACAGTAGCTGGCACTTGACACCATATCCCCTGACTCACAGTAGCTGGCACTTGACACCATATCCCCTGACTCACAGTAGCTGGTACTTGACACCATATCCCCTGACTCACAGTAGCTGGCACTTGACACCATATCCCCCTGACTCACAGTAGCTGGCACTTGACACCATATCCCCTGACTCACAGTAGCTGGCACTTGACACCATATCCCCTGACTCACAGTAGCTGGCACTTGTCACCATATCCCCTGACTCACAGTTGCTGGCACTTGTTACTATATCCCCTGACTCACAGTAGCTGGCACTTGTTACTATATCCCCTGACTCACAGTAGCTGGCACTTGTCACCATATCCCCTGACTCATAGTAGCTGGCACTTGTCACCATATCCCCTGACTCACAGTAGCTGGCACTTGTCACCATATCCCCTGACTCATAGTAGCTGGCACTTGTCACCATATCCCCTGACTCACAGTAGCTGGCACTTGACACCATATCCTCTGACTCATAGTAGTTGGCACTTGACACCATATCCCCTGACTCACAGTAGCTGGTACTTGACACCATATCCCCTGACTCACAGTAGCTGGCACTTGTCACCATATCCCCTGACTCACAGTAGCTGGCACTTGTCACCATATCCCCTGACTCACAGTAGCTGGCACTTGACACCATATCCCCTGACTCACAGTAGCTGGCACTTGACACCATATCCCCTGACTCATAGTAGCTGGCACTTGTCACCATATCCCCTGACTCATAGTAGCTGGCACTTGTCACCATATCCCCTGACTCACAGCAGCTGGCACTTGACACCATATCCCCTGACTCACAGTAGCTGGCACTTGTTACTATATCCCCTGACTCACAGTAGCTGGTACTTGACACCATATCCCCTGACTCACAGTAGCTGGCACTTGTCACCATATCCCCTGACTCACAGTAGCTGGCACTTGACACCATATCCCCTGACTCACAGTAGCTGGTACTTGACACCATATCCCCTGACTCACAGTAGCTGGCACTTGTCACCATATCCCCTGACTCACAGTAGCTGGCACTTCACACCATATCCCTTGACTCACATTAGCTGGCACTTGACACCATATCCCCTGACTCATAGTAGCTGGCACTTGTCACCATATCCCCTGACTCATAGTAGCTGGCACTTGACACCATATCCCCTGACTCACATTAGCTGGCACTTGACACCATATCCCCTGACTCATAGTAGCTGGCACTTGTCACCATATCCCCTGACTCATAGTAGCTGGCACTTGTCACCATATCCCCTGACTCACAGTAGCTGGCACTTGTCACCATATCCCCTGACTCATAGTAGCTGGCACTTGACACCATATCCCCTGACTCACAGTAGCTGGCACTTGTCACCATATCCCCTGACTCACAGTAGCTGGCACTTGTTACTATATCCTCTGACTCACAGTAGCTGGCACTTGTCACCATATCTCCTGACTCACAGTAGCTGGCACTTGACACCATATCCCCTGACTCACAGTAGCTGGCACTTGACACCATATCCCCTGACTCGCAGTAGCTGGCACTTGACACCATATCCCCTGACTCACAGCAGCTGGCACTTGTCACCATATCCCCTGACTCACAGTAGCTGGCACTTGTCACCATATCCCCTGACTCACAGTAGCTGGCACTTGACACCATATCCCCTGACTCACAGTAGCTGGCACTTGTCACCATATCCCCTGACTCACAGTAGCTGGCACTTGTCACCATATCTCCTGACTCACAGTAGCTGGCACTTGACACCATATCCCCTGACTCACAGTAGCTGGCACTTGTCACCATATCCCCTGACTCACAGTAGCTGGCACTTGTCACCATATCCCCTGACTCACAGTAGCTGGCACTTGACACCATATCCCCTGACTCACAGTAGCTGGCACTTGTCACCATATCCCCTGACTCACAGTAGCTGGCACTTGTTACTATATCCCCTGACTCACAGTAGCTGGCACTTGTCACCATATCCCCTGACTCACAGTAGCTGGCACTTGACACCATATCCCCTGACTCACAGTAGCTGGCACTTGACACCATATCCCCTGACTAACAGTAGCTGGTACTTGACACCATATCCCCTGACTCACAGTAGCTGGCACTTGTCACCATATCCCCTGACTCACAGTAGCTGGCACTTGACACCATATCCCCTGACTCACAGTAGCTGGCACTTGACACCATATCCCCTGACTCATAGTAGCTGGCACTTGTCACCATATCCCCTGACTCATAGTAGCTGGCACTTGTCACCATATCCCCTGACTCACAGCAGCTGGCACTTGACACCATATCCCCTGACTCACAGTAGCTGGCACTTGTTACTATATCCCCTGACTCACAGTAGCTGGCACTTGACACCATATCCCCTGACTCACAGTAGCTGGCACTTGTCACCATATCCCCTGACTCACAGTAGCTGGCACTTGACACCATATCCCCTGACTCACAGTAGCTGGTACTTGACACCATATCCCCTGACTCACAGTAGCTGGCACTTGTCACCATATCCCCTGACTCACAGTAGCTGGCACTTCACACCATATCCCCTGACTCACATTAGCTGGCACTTGACACCATATCCCCTGACTCATAGTAGCTGGCACTTGTCACCATATCCCCTGACTCATAGTAGCTGGCACTTGACACCATATCCCCTGACTCACATTATCTGGCACTTGACACCATATCCCCTGACTCATAGTAGCTGGCACTTGTCACCATATCCCCTGACTCATAGTAGCTGGCACTTGTCACCATATCCCCTGACTCACAGTAGCTGGCACTTGTCACCATATCCCCTGACTCATAGTAGCTGGCACTTGACACCATATCCCCTGACTCACAGTAGCTGGCACTTGTCACCATATCCCCTGACTCACAGTAGCTGGCACTTGTTACTATATCCTCTGACTCACAGTAGCTGGCACTTGTCACCATATCTCCTGACTCACAGTAGCTGGCACTTGACACCATATCCCCTGACTCACAGTAGCTGGCACTTGACACCATATCCCCTGACTCGCAGTAGCTGGCACTTGACACCATATCCCCTGACTCACAGCAGCTGGCACTTGTCACCATATCCCCTGACTCACAGTAGCTGGCACTTGTCACCATATCCCCTGACTCACAGTAGCTGGCACTTGACACCATATCCCCTGACTCACAGTAGCTGGCACTTGTCACCATATCCCCTGACTCACAGTAGCTGGCACTTGTCACCATATCTCCTGACTCACAGTAGTTGGCACTTGACACCATATCCCCTGACTCACAGTAGCTGGCACTTGACACCATATCCCCTGACTCACAGTAGCTGGCACTTGACACCATATCCCCTGACTCACAGTAGCTGGTACTTGACACCATATCCCCTGACTCACAGTAGCTGGCACTTGTCACCATATCCCCTGACTCACAGTAGCTGGCACTTGACACCAAATCCCCTGACTCACAGTAGCTGGCACTTGTTACTATATCCCCTGACTCACAGTAGCTAGCATTTGTCACCATATCGCCTGACTCACAGTAGCTGGCACTTGTTACTATATCCCCTGACTCACAGTAGCTGGCACTTGTCACCATATCCCCTGACTCACAATAGCTGGCACTTGACACCATATCCCCTGACTCACAGTAGCTGGCACTTGACACCATATCCCCTGACTCGCAGTAGCTGGCACTTGACACCAAATCCCCTGACTCACAGTAGCTGGCACTTGTCACTATATCCCCTGAACTCACAGTAGCTGGCACTTGTCACCATATCCCCTGACTCACAGTAGCTGGCACTTGTCACCATATCCCCTGACTCACAGTAGCTGGCACTTGTCACCATATCCCCTGACTCACAGTAGCTGGCACTTGACACCATATCCCCTGACTCACAGTAGCTGGCACTTGACACCATATCCCCTGACTCACAGTAGCTGGCACTTGACACCATATCCCCTGACTCACAGTAGCTGGTACTTGACACCATATCCCCTGACTCACAGTAGCTGGCACTTGACACCATATCCCCCTGACTCACAGTAGCTGGCACTTGACACCATATCCCCTGACTCACAGTAGCTGGCACTTGACACCATATCCCCTGACTCACAGTAGCTGGCACTTGTCACCATATCCCCTGACTCACAGTTGCTGGCACTTGTTACTATATCCCCTGACTCACAGTAGCTGGCACTTGTTACTATATCCCCTGACTCACAGTAGCTGGCACTTGTCACCATATCCCCTGACTCATAGTAGCTGGCACTTGTCACCATATCCCCTGACTCACAGTAGCTGGCACTTGTCACCATATCCCCTGACTCATAGTAGCTGGCACTTGTCACCATATCCCCTGACTCATAGTAGCTGGCACTTGACACCATATCCTCTGACTCATAGTAGCTGGCACTTGTCACCATATCCCCTGACTCACAGTAGCTGGCACTTGACACCATATCCCCTGACTCATAGTAGCTGGCACTTGTCACCATATCCCCTGACTCACAGTAGCTGGCACTTGACACCATATCCCCTGACTCATAGTAGCTGGCACTTGACACCATATCCCCTGACTCATAGTAGCTGGCACTTGACACCATATCCCCTGACTCATAGTAGCTGGCACTTGACACCATATCCCCTGACTCATAGTAGCTGGCACTTGACACTTGATGTTAATTTTTGACCATTTTGGAAAATTTTTGACACAAAATTGAATATTTTTTTTCTCCCTTCCTATTTATGCTATAATGCTGAGAGATGAGCAAGTTGAACCAAATTTTATATAAAACTAGTCAAAAAAGTTTGATTGAAATCGAATCATTTTTTATTTGTCACATTTTTCCGTAATGTGACTAGTGTGCCCCCCACTAGTGTGCTTGTGTATAACTATACCTGTACCAAGTCTTAACACTAGTGTGCTTGTGTATAACTATTCCTGTACCAGTCTTAACACTGGTGTGCTTGTGTATAACTATACCTGTACCAAGTCTTAACACTAGTGTGCTTGTGTATAACTATACCTGTACCAGTCTTAACACTGGTGTGCTTGTGTATAACTATACCTGTACCAGTCTTAACACTGGTGTGCTTGTGTATAACTATTCCTGTACCAAGTCTTAACACTGGTGTGCTTGTGTATAACTATTCCTGTACCAGTCTTAACACTTGGAAGGTTTTTTATTGGTATATATGGACTTCGACTTAGCACTAGAGTGCTTTTAATTTGATATAATAAATGATTTACTTAAAATAATTTTTCACTGTAGCTTGAGTATCATGTTTAGCATATTTATAACTTAAATAATATTTTGTGTTTGTATGTCTTGATATTAGCATGATTAGGTTGTTCCCTTGTGATTACTAAGATGCAACTTAACTTGTACTTGTGAGTAACTATTCTGTTTTAACATTGCCGTGAATGAATTCCCATGATCTTGTAACATAATATGTACTGTTCTCAGTATTGTAAGTTGGTTAAAAGAAAGAGCTGTATGTCTGTCCTTATTTGAAAAGTCATTACTTGTTGACGAGTAATATAAATATTGTCATCTTAGCTCTCTAGTTGTTGAGCTGTGTGGTCATGGTTAGTTGGCCTCAGCTAGCCATGGTTATTAAGCTGTGTGTACATGGTTAGCTTGCCTCAGCTAACCATGGTTGTTGAGCTGTGTGGTCATGGTTAGTTGGCCTCAGCTAACCATGGTTGTTGAGCTGTGTGGTCATGGTTAGTTGGCCTCAGCTAGCCATGGTTGTTGAGCTGTGTGGTCATGGTTAGTTGGCCTCAGCTAACCATGGTTGTTGAGCTGTGTGTCCGAGGTTAGCTGGCCTCAGCTAACCATGGTTGTTGAGCTGTGTGTTCATGGTTAGTTGGCCTCAGCTAACCATGGTTGTTGAGCTGTGTGTCCGAGGTTAGCTGGCCTCAGCTAACCATGGTTGTTGAGCTGTGTGTCCGAGGTTAGCTGGCCTCAGCTAACCATGGTTGTTGAGCTGTGTGTTCATGGTTAGCTGGCCTCAGCTAACCATGGTTGTTGAGCTGTGTGTTCATGGTTAGCTGGCCTCAGCTAGCCATGGTTGTTGAGCTGTGTGGTCATGGTTAGTTGGCCTCAGCTAACCATGGTTGTTGAGCTGTGTGTTCATGGTTAGCTGGCCTCAGCTAGCCATGGTTGTTGAGCTGTGTGGTCATGGTTAGTTGGCCTCAGCTAACCATGGTTGTTGAGCTGTGTGTCCGAGGTTAGCTGGCCTCAGCTAACCATGGTTGTTGAGCTGTGTGTCCGAGGTTAGCTGGCCTCAGCTAACCATGGTTGTTGAGCTGTGTGTTCATGGTCAACCCATCCTCCTGTTTAGATAGTAGTGGGTGTAACTATGTGCGCAATAGTACAAATATTGACGTACTAAGCAATTGGACAGTAGAATTTGGTACTATTCACTCTATATATTCCGAAAAAATGACGCTGAAAAACAAACTTAAATATTCCAAGGCCTAGTATAGAACACATATGTACTATATTATGCCTCAGGTAGCGTGTATTAGGCCTGTGGAGGTTAGGTTAGGGTAGCTTAGCTTGTCTTTGCAACATAAATACAAAACCTATTCCGGTTTGGCCAAATTAGTAGAAATTTCTACTTTATAATTGCATTGTTCGTTTGTATATGTACTATGGTCCTAATGCACTGTGGAGAAATGCCCAACAGACCACTGGAACATTATCTAACACAGTGCACAGTTACACACACAACAGACCACTGGAACATTATCTAACACAGTGCATAGTTACAAACCCATTAAGATTTCAACTTAATTCAACAGAGCAGAAGAAGTTGTTAAACACATATGGCAAAATCTTACTGAAGCGACCATACGAGTCATAAATACTCATACTCCACCCAAGTAAAACAGAAACAAGCAACATTTAGTGGGCCAGCCAAAGGCTTAGGGCCCGCGAAGGAATATCCTTGTAAAAAAAAAAATATATGGTCCTAATCGTTATTATAAGTACTACCAAAACAGGAGGATAGGCTGTCATGGTCAGTTGGTATCAGCTAGCCCTGGTTGATCTGTTGTGTGTTCATGGCCAGTTAGCATCAGATATCTACAGTTAATGAGTTGTGTGGTCCATGGCCACTTGACATCAGTTATCTCTGTAATCTGCTGGTGATTATAGAGCTGAGGACGATATGTGTTTATCACTGATATTTAACAATGTGTTTATCACTGACATTTAACAATGTGTTTATCACTGATATTTAACAATGTGTTTATCACTAATATTTAACAATGTGTTTATCACTGATATTTAACAATGTGTTTATCACTAATATTTAACAATGTGTTTATCACTAATATTTAACAATGTGTTTATCACTGATATTTAACAATGTGTTTAACATGTTATTCAATATACTTTTTTTTATTTTTCACAGGATCTGATTTCTATATATTATTTATATGGGGCAAAAAGATTAGTAATATCAGCCAATATATTTTGGTCAATATGTTTCCCGACTCAATTTAAAATGTTAATATTGATCATGTTTTAGTTAACTTATTATAATGACACATATAATTCAAGAAATGCCTTAATATAGTTCCTGTTGCATTTATGAAATTGCACAAGCCTGCATTTTGAAATATGTTTTCTATTGTCAGAGTTTATTTTTTTGCTCTGAATCTAAATTACATCGCTGCGGTGAACTAAAATATTGCAAAGGTTTCGCTCAATCAGCTTAGATTTTTCACCTATTCCAGTATCTGATAAAACCTTGTCTTTAGGTTAAAATTCTCAACAGCAATATACATTAATGTGTAAGAAAAGTTGTCTTCAATGATTTTGGTTTGTGTTTTGTAGAGGTAAGGTCAGCGGGCTAACATGTTAGTGTTCCGTCGTCTCTGGTACCTTCCTTACATAGTAGGAATATCTCGGTGGAACCTGCCCCCTTGTTCCTCACTCTAGTCAACAACAGTTCTCAGGGAAATAATATCAGATGCGATCTGAGAAAATACAATTATACTGACATCAATGCCCCCAGACTTGATATTCTTTATCAGTTCTTCAACATCCATGTTCCAGACTTAACACTCTTTATCAGTTCTTCAACATCCATGTTCCAGACTTAATACTCTTCATCAGTTCTTCAACATCCATGTTCCAGACTTAACACTCTTTATCAGTTCTTCAACATCCATGTTCCAGACTTAATACTCTTTATCAGTTCTTCAACATCCATGTTCCAGACTTAGTACTCTTTATCAGTTCTTCAACATCCATGTTCCAGACTTAATACTCTTTATCAGTTCTTCAACATCCATGTTCCAGACTTAGTACTCTTTATCAGTTCTTCAACATCCATGTTCCAGACTTAGTACTCTTTATCAGTTCTTCAACATCCATGTTCCAGACTTAATACTCTTTATCAGTTCTTCAACATCCATGTTCCTGACTTAGTACTCTTTATCAGTTCTTCAACATCCATGTTCCAGACTTAATACTCTTTATCAGTTCTTCAACATCCATGTTCCAGACTTAATACTCTTTATCGGTTCTTCAACATCCATGTTCCAGACTTAATACTCTTTATCAGTTCTTCAACATCCATGTTCCAGACTTAATACTCTTTATCAGTTCTTCAACATCCATGTTCCAGACTTAATACTCTTTATCAGTTCTTCAACATCCATGTTCCAGACTTAGTACTCTTTATCAGTTCTTCAACATCCATGTTCCAAACTTAGTACTCTTTATCAGTTCTTCAACATCCATGTTCCAGACTTAATACTCTTTATCAGTTCTTCAACATCCATGTTCCAGACTTAGTACTCTTTATCAGTTCTTCAACATCCATGTTCCAGACTTAATACTCTTTATCAGTTCTTCAACATCCATGTTCCAGACTTAATACTCTTTATCGGTTCTTCAACATCCATGTTCCAGACTTAATACTCTTTATCAGTTCTTCAACATCCATGTTCCAGACTTAATACTCTTTATCAGTTCTTCAATATCCATGTTCCAGACTTAATACTCTTTATCAGTTCTTCAACATCCATGTTCCAGACTTAGTACTCTTTATCAGTTCTTCAACATCCATGTTCCAGACTTAGTACTCTTTATCAGTTCTTCAACATCCATGTTCCAGACTTAATACTCTTTATCAGTTCTTCAACATCCATGTTCCAGACTTAGTACTCTTTATCAGTTCTTCAACATCCATGTTCCAGACTTAATACTCTTTATCAGTTCTTCAACATCCATGTTCCAGACTTAATACTCTTTATCAGTTCTTCAACATCCATGTTCCAGACTTAATACTCTTTATCAGTTCTTCAACATCCATGTTCCAGACTTAGTACTCTTTATCAGTTCTTCAACATCCATGTTCCAGACTTAATACTCTTTATCAGTTCTTCAACATCCATGTTCCAGACTTAATACTCTTTATCAGTTCTTCAACAAAGTGCACGAATTCTGAAATTCGGCGGTTCCAGGAAATTTATTCACTTCTGATATGAAGGCTTGCCTTGCATTCCTCTCCGTCTCACTCATTACTCTTTCCTACTGGTCGTCCTTTCTCAGAACAATCATAAATTCCTGCATACAAGTTAGCATCACTTTAACATGAACATTTATGTTCTATGAAAACAAAAGCTAGACTTTCTTTATTCATGATCTTGATTCTTTTTCATCAATTCACGTTTCACATAAAGAGGTGGCAGCAAAATTTGAGGAGGACAGACTAGAGGTTGAGCAGCCACATTATGTGAGCCAGGTTGAAGGGCTCCTGGAGATGGCCTCCACTGCACTCATAGTGTTTGTCAGCTGCTCCACTCCCCCACAAAGACAACCCGGGTAATTGGACTAGCCTTCCTGCATTCATATTATTACAGACATAAACAAAACTGATCAGGTAGGCTTTTATCTGAATAAAATTAGATTACGAGAAAAATTGAGCTGATCATAGGTAACCAAATACAGATTTGAATTCAACTCCTTGAAAATTTACAGAATCTGTCTACAAAAACTTGACAGTAATTATGACGCAGGCTTGTACATTATCAATCATTTATATGTATTATTTAAAGAGTATTAGCAACATAACATCCTGTTCTCAGTTTAGGCAAGAGATGTTGTTGATCCTCTCGTAGGGTAGTTAGAATAATTGAACACAGTTATATTATTCAATAAACCAGGATTAATCTGGATCATCAACAACCATCAAGTGATAAGTAGGTTTACCTTAGGTTTTTAATATGTTAAATATAAATTTCACCAAAGAAATATTTAGGCAAAACTGTATGTAATGTGAAACTTTCCATCATTGTGCTACATGGTGGTGCTGGATACAACGGACTTATTATAGAATCTGGTAATATTTTGCTTGTTTGCTTATCACTTGACTGTTTGATTATATTTGATGTAAACTTATATATAAGTAGAGTTATGAACATATATATCTTGCCAAATGGTGACACTGTTACCAGTGGTGGAGTTAGGTGTAACTCTCCAGATGGTCACACTGTTACCAGTGATGGAGTTAGGTGTAACTCTCCAGATGGTCACACTGTTACCAGTGGTGGAGTTAGGTGTAACTCTCCAGATGGTCACACTGTTACCAGTGGTGGAGTTAGGTGTAACTCTATATATAATGTTGCTGTGTGAGTTTTTTTTCTTAAATTATCACATTTATTACTTTAGAATTTAATGAACAAAATTCTTAAAAACTCTTGTTTACTCTTTCGTAAGCTGAACAGGAAATAAAATAATAAACAAACATTCTGTTCACCAAAAGAATTTAAGGAATTTCCTTAACTAGTTATCACAGTTTTAACTAATTTGGGAAATTTGCTATATTTGCCTCACACAGCTCCATTCATTATAAAAATACAAAAAAATACAAAATTATGATTTATAATGTTATTTCTGATTTCGAGATGTTACTTTGGCATAGTTTTCATTACATATATTTGTGAAATACATGTCAGAAATAATAAATAATTAATCCACTTTTTTTTTAATGATCCCTTATTGAAACAAGAAAATAACACTGACCTAATAATTAATTGATAGACTCCCTTAGTACACGACAGCCATTGCTTTGTCTACTATAGAGAGATGTCAACTCCAAGGAGCACAGAGATATTCTGAGGAGTACGGCGTGCTGCTGGCCCAGACGTCGACTCAGGTAGTGGCGTGAGTGCAGGTGCGGCGACACACCAGCCAATCAGGAACAGGCAGGCGGAGAATGAGTAGTTTGCTGGTTTGACGGCGGGCGGGAGCCGGTGTGTCTGGTGGTGCAAGGTACGCTTTGCTTCCTGGGCAAAACAATTGGCAATACTGGTGGACGTATCTTCAATATAGTATCGTGTACTTGAATGACGTAAATTGTGTAGGGAAGAGCAGGCTCAATCTCTCTTGAAAGAGATTATCGTCATAAAATATATATATATATATATATATATATATATATATATATATATATATATATATATATATATATATATATATATATATATATATATATATATATGTCTATGATGTGTCTATAAGCATAGACACAGAGTTCTCCTATATTAACAGGAATTTGATGAAAGAACGGGAGTAACTCCTCGCTAGCTCTAGTTACCCTTGGGTGGTGGTGATCTTTAGGGGGTTTAAATACCCCAAAATTACCATCTCTTTTAAGGGTCTGAGTTTGGTGCAGTGGGTTAAAGGCGTACCAGTTATGCCAGTTGTTGTAAGGCTTCTGTGCTGGCTAGGGTTCGAATCTCCTAGTGGGAAAGTGTTCTAAAGTTGAATATATATATATATATATATATATATATATATATATATATATATATATATATATATATATATGTTGACTTCAGTGCTACACAAGCAGGAGGAGCTGCCAACCACCGGGAAGCAGCCAAGACATGTAAATACAGAGACCTTGAGCACCACTACAATTTTGTCCCCATTGCCTCAGAGACACTTGGTGCCTGGGGTAAAAGTGCTGCTAGCATTTCGAAGGAGTTGGGGTCTAAGCTATTCGAAACCACTAGAGACCCTAGAGCTGCCAGTTTTATTTTTCAATGCCTTAGTGTGGGAATCTAGAGAGGAAATGCTCACTGCATCCATAGTTCCTGCCTGCCATCTGAGGAGCTAGAGGAACTAGACAACTTGTGACAAGCAGCCTTGTACCCTGCATGTAATCAACATTGTAACTTTTTTGTGTAATGACATTTTCAAATAAAGTTAGAAAAATATACTCACATACCAAAAGAATAGGGGTGGTAGGAGAAGAAAATATCAAAGTGTTCAGTGAGGATCCACAAGGTCTTCTCTGAGTACTCTTTATTTTCTTCTCCGAGGCTATGGGTCCCTACACTTGCACCAAAGGTGGTACCCCTTCTAGGTTTAAATATATATATATATATATATATATATATATATATATATATATATATATATATATATATATATATATATATATATATATATATATATATATATATATATAATATTAAATATGACCGAAAAAGTAAGATTAATAATTCTAACACGAATTTTCTCAATCTTTCGTACATTACGCTTCACTGTTAGAGGTAAATCAAAAATCACTTCTCCAAAATTCATTTTTATTTCTAGTCTGACGCGACACGGGCACGTTTCGTAAAACTTATTACATTTTCAAAGACTTCACAAATACACAACTGATCAGAACTTACGTCTCTCTGATATTATATCTACATTTGAGTGAGGTGGGAAGGGTGATGTGGCATTAACACAAGACAGAACAGGAGGGGATATTAATAGGGTATTAAAAGTATCAACACAAGACAGAACAGAAACAATGGGTATTGAATAGAAGTGTTTGTAGAAGGCCTATTGGTCCATATTTCTTGATGCTTCTATATTGGAGCGGAGTCTTGAGGTGGGTAGAATATAGTTGTGCAATAATTGGCTGTTGATTGCTGGTGTTGACTTCTTGATGTGTAGTGCCTCGCAAACGTCAAGCCGCCTGCTATCGCTGTATCTATCGATGATTTCTGTGTTGTTTACTAGGATTTCTCTGGCGATGGTTTGGTTATGGGAAGAGATTATATGTTCCTTAATGGAGCCCTGTTGCTTATGCATCGTTAAACGCCTAGAAAGAGATGTTGTTGTCTTGCCTATATACTGGGTTTTTTGGAGCTTACAGTCCCCAAGTGGGCATTTGAAGGCATAGACGACGTTAGTCTCTTTTAAAGCGTTCTGTTTTGTGTCTGGAGAGTTTCTCATGAGTAGGCTGGCCGTTTTTCTGGTTTTATAGTAAATCGTCAGTTGTATCCTCTGATTTTTGTCTGTAGGGATAACGTTTCTATTAACAATATCTTTCAGGACCCTTTCCTCTGTTTTATGAGCTGTGGAAAAGAAGTTCCTGTAAAATAGTCTAATAGGGGTATAGGTGTTGTGTTAGTTGTCTCTTCAGAGGTTGCATGGCTTTTCACTTTCCTTCTTATGATGTCTTCGATGAAACCATTGGAGAAGCCGTTATTGACTAGGACCTGCCTTACCCTACAGAGTTCTTCGTCGACTTGCTTCCATTCTGAGCTGTGGCTGAGAGCACGGTCGACGTATGCGTTAACAACACTCCTCTTGTACCTGTCGGGGCAGTCGCTGTTGGCATTTAGGCACATTCCTATGTTTGTTTCCTTAGTGTAGACTGCAGTGTGGAAACCTCCGCCCTTTTCCATGACTGTTACATCTAGAAAAGGCAGCTTCCCATCCTTTTCCGTCTCGTAAGTGAAACGCAGCACGGAACTCTGCTCAAATGCCTCCTTCAGCTCCTGCAGATGTCTGACATCAGGTACCTGTGTAAAAATGTCGTCAACATACCTGCAGTATATGGCCGGTTTCAAGTTCATGTCGACTAAGACTTTTTGCTCGATGGTACCCATGTAGAAGTTTGCAAGCAGGACACCTAGGGGAGAACCCATGGCGACCCCATCTACTTGCTTATACATGTGCCCATCCGGGCTCAAGAAGGGTGCCTCTTTAGTACAAGCTTGGAGTAGTTTCCTCAGAATACTTTCTGGCATGTCAAGAGGAGTACAGGCTGGATCACGATACACTCTGTTGGCTATCATTCCGATTGTCTCGTCCACAGGTACGTTGGTAAGCAGCGATTCTACGTCCAACGAGGCTCTTATCCCTGTGGCCCGTGTGCCCCGCAGTAAGTCCACAAATTCCTTTGGGGACTTCAAGCTGAAGGCGCAAGGAACATAAGGAGTCAGCAGGCCGTTGAGTCGCTTCGCCAGTCTGTACGTGGGTGTGGGTATCTGGCTAATGATTGGCCGAAGTGGGTTTCCAGGCTTGTGCGTCTTGACATTTCCATACGCATATCCAGGTTTATATTCCCCAATGATCTTTGGCAGGTGGAGTCCGGATTTCTTGGCGTTCACAGTTTCGATCAGTTTGTTGACCTTTGCTTTTAATTCGGCTGTAGTGTCCTTCGTTACCCTTTGGAACTTAGTTTGGTCAGAGAGTATGGTGTTCATTTTCGCCAGATATTCGTCTTTTACTCCACCTTACTCTTACGGACTCCACCTGCTTACAGACTCCTACGGATTCGTCTTTTACTCCACCTTTACTCTTACGGACTCCACCTGCCAAAGATCATTGGGGAATATAAACCTGGATATGCGTATGGAAATGTCAAGACGCACAAGCCTGGAAACCCACTTCGGCCAATCATTAGCCAGATACCCACACCCACGTACAGACTGGCGAAGCGACTCAACGGCCTGCTGACTCCTTATGTTCCTTGCGCCTTCAGCTTGAAGTCCCCAAAGGAATTTGTGGACTTACTGCGGGGCACACGGGCCACAGGGATAAGAGCCTCGTTGGACGTAGAATCGCTGTTTACCAACGTACCTGTGGACGAGACAATCGGAATGATAGCCGACAGAGTGTATCGTGATCCAGCCTGTACTCCTCTTGACATGCCAGAAAGTATTCTGAGGAAACTACTCCAAGCTTGTACTAAAGAGGCACCCTTCTTGAGCCCGGATGGGCACATGTATAAGCAAGTAGATGGGGTCGCCATGGGTTCTCCCCTAGGTGTCCTGTTTGCAAACTTCTACATGGGTACCATCGAGCAAAAAGTCTTAGTCGACATGAACTTGAAACCGGCCATATACTGCAGGTATGTTGACGACATTTTTACACAGGTACCTGATGTCAGACATCTGCAGGAGCTGAAGGAGGCATTTGAGCAGAGTTCCGTGCTGCGTTTCACTTACGAGACGGAAAAGGATGGGAAGCTGCCTTTTCTAGATGTAACAGTCATGGAAAAGGGCGGAGGTTTCCACACTGCAGTCTACACTAAGGAAACAAACATAGGAATGTGCCTAAATGCCAACAGCGACTGCCCCGACAGGTACAAGAGGAGTGTTGTTAACGCATACGTCGACCGTGCTCTCAGCCACAGCTCAGAATGGAAGCAAGTCGACGAAGAACTCTGTAGGGTAAGGCAGGTCCTAGTCAATAACGGCTTCTCCAATGGTTTCATCGAAGACATCATAAGAAGGAAAGTGAAAAGCCATGCAACCTCTGAAGAGACAACTAACACAACACCTATACCCCCTATTAGACTATTTTACAGGAACTTCTTTTCCACAGCTCATAAAACAGAGGAAAGGGTCCTGAAAGATATTGTTAATAGAAACGTTATCCCTACAGACAAAAATCAGAGGATACAACTGACGATTTACTATAAAACCAGAAAAACGGCCAGCCTACTCATGAGAAACTCTCCAGACACAAAACAGAACGCTTTAAAAGAGACTAACGTCGTCTATGCCTTCAAATGCCCACTTGGGGACTGTAAGCTCCAAAAAACCCAGTATATAGGCAAGACAACAACATCTCTTTCTAGGCGTTTAACGATGCATAAGCAACAGGGCTCCATTAAGGAACATATAATCTCTTCCCATAACCAAACCATCGCCAGAGAAATCCTAGTAAACAACACAGAAATCATCGATAGATACAGCGATAGCAGGCGGCTTGACGTTTGCGAGGCACTACACATCAAGAAGTCAACACCAGCAATCAACAGCCAATTATTGCACAACTATATTCTACCCACCTCAAGACTCCGCTCCAATATAGAAGCATCAAGAAATATGGACCAATAGGCCTTCTACAAACACTTCTATTCAATACCCATTGTTTCTGTTCTGTCTTGTGTTGATACTTTTAATACCCTATTAATATCCCCTCCTGTTCTGTCTTGTGTTAATGCCACATCACCCTTCCCACCTCACTCAAATGTAGATATAATATCAGAGAGACGTAAGTTCTAATCAGTTGTGTATTTGTGAAGTCTTTGAAAATGTAATAAGTTTTACGAAACGCGCCCGTGTCGCATCAGACTAGAAATAAAAATGAATTTTGGAGAAGTGATTTTTGATTTACCTCCAACAGTGAAGCGTAATGTACGAAAGATTGAGAAAATTCGTGTTAGAATTATTAATCTTACTTTTTCGGTCATATTTAATAATATATGTCTACAGGAAAGACTGCTACCAAAATATACTAATATATATATATATATATATGTATATATCAGGCAGCAGCCGACATGCTGAAGCCAAAACAGCTTGGGTTTGGCATTCCCCATGGGTGTGAGGCAGCGGCTCATGCAGCTAGAGCCTACATTGCCAACATTACGGATGAAAAAGCCCTGATAAAGCTGGACTTCAAAAATGCTTTCAATCTGGTTAGAAGGGATGCAGTACTCAGTGCAGTTCATCGCCTTTTTCCTTCCCTCTACCCGTTTGTAAACTCATGCTACAGCAAGAATCTAACTCTGCTTTTTGGGGAACACGAAATTGAATCACAAGAAGGTGTCCAACAGGGTGACCCCCTTGCTCCTTTCCTTTTCTGCCTAGTTATCAAGGAAGTGACCGATAACCTGTCCAGTGAGCTCAATATTTTTGTTTTTGGACGATGGTACTCTAGCTGGCTCCCCAGCCTCACTCTTGGACGACATAAGAATAATTCAGGAGCAAGGAGCAAGCCTAGGCCTCACCCTGAACCCTTCCAAGTGCGAAATAACCTCCACCAACCAGCGCATAATAGAGCAAATAAAGGTTGTTTTGCCTGACATTCATACAACCAAACCTGAGGACAGCACACTCCTAGGTGCTCCTCTTGGAAGGAATGCCATCGACAGGGTCCTTGGTAAGAAGATCACTGACCTGAAGAGAATGAACGAGAGGATTGAAGACATCGATGCTCATGATGCACTTTACCTCATCACCAGATGCTTGTCCCTCCCCAGGCTGACCTACTTTCTAAGATGTTCGCCATCTTTCAACAATATTAAATTAGAAGAGTACGACAGCTTGCTGAAATCAACACTAGAAAAAACCCTCAATCTTTCCCTCAGCGACTCACAGTGGAAACAGGCCTCCCTTCCTGTCAGACTCGGGGGCCTTGGCGTGCGCACAGCAACACAAATTGCTGTGCCAGCGTTCCTGTCCTCTTCAGTGGGGTCTAACAACTTGGTGAAGGAACTCCTACCTGAGCACCTAGTTCAACAGGCAGGGGTACATGATCCCAGCTTCACAGACTGCACAACCAAATGGGTCTCTCTCGCAGGACCAGCACCCCCAACCGCAGCCTTCTGAAGCCCATAAGCAATCCAGCTGAGATCGCCCCATTGCCGACCAAGAAGCTGCGACTTTGCTAGAAGCTGCGACAACACCACATGAGACTGCCCGACTTAGAGCTGTAGCTGCTCCCCATGCAGGTGATTTCCTATTAGCAACCCCAATGTCAGCAACCGGCACCCGTCTCACTCCGCAGGCCCTCCGAATTGCCGTAGCTCTCCGCCTCGCTGCCCCAATCCACACCGAATACAGGTGTATTTGCGGCGAGGCAGAGGCCGACAGATACAGTCGGCATGGCCTTCTCTGCCAAAGGACAGGAGGATGGCATGCAAGACACGGCGAGGTCAATGACATTATTAAGAGAAGCCTTACCACAGCCGGTTGTCCAGCAGAGAGAGAGCCCCGTTACCTAATGTCCCGCAATTCTGATGAGCCTGTCGGTCGCCCAGACGGAATCACGGTGAACCCCTGGAAGAGTGGTAGACAGTTGGTGTGGGACTACACTTGCGTTTCAACTTTGGCCAATACCTATGTTGACTTCAGTGCTACACAAGCAGGAGGAGCTGCCAATCACCGGGAAGGAGCCAAGTCACATAAATACAGAGACCTTGAGCACCACTACAATTTTGTCCCCATTGTCTCAGAGACACTTGGTGCCTGGGGTAAAAGTGCTGCTAGCTTTTTGAAGGAGTTAGGGTCTAAGGTAATCGAAACAATTAGAGACCCTAGAGCTGCCAGTTTTCTTTTTCAGCGCCTTAGTGTGACAATCCAGAGAGGAAATGCTCACTGCATCCATGGTTCCTGCCCGCCATCTGAAGAGCTGGAGGAGCTGTTCAACTTGTGACAAACAGCCTTGTACCCTGCATGTAATCAATATTGTAACTTTTTTTGTATAATGAAATTTTCAAATAAAGTTAGATAAATATACACACATACCAAAGAATAGGGGTGGTAGGAGAAGAAAATATCAAAGTGTTCAGTGAGGTTCCACAAGATCTTCTCTGAGTACTCTTTATTTTCTGCTCCGAGGCTATTGGTCCCTACACTTGCACCAGAGGTGGTACCCCTTCTAGGTTTAAAAAAAAAAATATATATATATATATATGTATGTATATATATATATATATATATATATAAATATATATATATATATATATATATATATATATATATATATATATATATATATATATATATATATATATATATATATATATATATATATATATATATATATGTGCACTAACTTGCCTAAACCAAAAGTTTCAAGTTAACACCTTTAGACACACACACCCACTAGGAGACTTGAACCCAAGTCAGCACAGATACTTCACAGCATATGCATTACAGGTAAGCACTGAAACCCACTACACCACACTCTGAACCTTAAAAGAGTATTTATTCCCACAAATATCCACAAGTTCTGGGGTATTTAACACCAACTTGTCGTTCAAGCAAGTTAATGCATTAAGCAAGGACAACGTGTTCTCCCATATAACAGGGCTTGATGAAAAAAACGTGAGTGATTTCTCACCCTAGAATTTCCACCTCTTTTAAGGCTCTGAGTGTGGTGTAGTAGGTTTAAGTGCATAACTGTTATGCCAGTGATGTGAAGCATCTGTGCTGATGAGGGTTCAAGTCTCCTAGTGGGTGAGTGTGTCTAAAGTTTATATATATATATATATATATATATATATATATATATATATATATATATATATATATATATATATATATATATATATATATATATATATATATATATATATATATATATATATATATATATATATATATATATATATATATAATTATAATTATTCACTGGCATAACATATATATATATATATATATATATATATATATATATATATATATAACAAGTTAACACCTTTAGACTATATATATATATATATATATATATATATATATATATATATATATATATATATATATATATATATATATATATATATATATATATATATATATATATATATTAGTATATTTTGGTAGCAGTCTTTCCTGTAGACATATATTATTAAATATGACCGAAAAAGTAAGATTAATAATTCTAACACGAATTTTCTCAATCTTTCGTACATTATGCTTCACTGTTGGAGGTAAATCGAAAATCAATTCTCCAAAATTCATTTTTATTTCTAGTCTGACGCGACACGGGCGCGTTTCGTAAAACTTATTACATTTTCAAAGACTTCACAAATACACAACTGATTAGAACTTGCGTTTCCCTGATTTTATATCTACATTTGAGTGAGGTGGGAAGGGTGATGTGGCATTACATTTGAGTGAGGTGGGAAGGATGATGTGGCATTAACACAAGACAGAACACTAGAGGATATTAATAGGGTATTAAAAGTATCAACACAAGACAGAACACGAAACAATGGGTATTGAATAGAAGTGTTTGTAGAAAGCCTATTGGTCCATATTTCTTGATGCTTCTATATTGGAGCGGAGTCTTGAGGTGGGTAGAATATAGTTGTGCAATAATTGGCTGTTGATTGCTGGTGTTGACTTCTTGATGTGTAGTGCCTCGCAAACGTCAAGCCGCCTGCTATCGCTGTATCTATCGATGATTTCTGTGTTGTTTACTAGGATTTCTCTGGCGATGGTTTGGTTATGGGAAGAGATTATATGTTCCTTAATGGAGCCCTGTTGTTTATGCATCGTTAAACGCCTAGAAAGAGATGTTGTTGTCTTGCCTATATACTGGGTTTTTTGGAGCTTACAGTCCCCAAGTGGGCATTTGAAGGCATAGACGACGTTAGTCTCTTTTAAAGCGTTCTGTTTCGTGTCTGGAGAGTTTCTCATGAGTAGGCTGGCCGTTATTCTGGTTTTATAGTAAATCGTCAGTTGTATCCTCTGATTTTTGTCTGTAGGGATAACGTTTCTATTAACAATATCTTTCAGGACCCTTTCCTCTGTTTTATGAGCTGTGGAAAAGAAGTTCCTGTAAAATAGTCTAATAGGGGGTATAGGTGTTGTGTTAGTTGTCTCTTCGGAGGTTGCATGGCTTTTCACTTTCCTTCTTATGATGTCTTCGATGAAACCATTGGAGAAGCCGTTATTGACTAGAACCTGCCTTACCCTACAGAGTTCTTCGTCGACTTGCTTCCATTCTGAGCTGTGGCTGAGAGCACGGTCGACGTATGCGTTAACAACACTCCTCTTGTACCTGTCAGGGCAGTCGCTGTTGGCATTTAGGCACATTCCTATGTTTGTTTCCTTTGTGTAGACTGCAGTGTGGAAACCTCCGCCCTTTTCCATGACTGTTACATCTAGAAAAGGCAGCTTCCCATCCTTTTCCGTCTCGTAAGTGAAACGCAGCACGGAACTCTGCTCAAATGCCTCCTTCAGCTCCTGCAGATGTCTGACATCAGGTACCTGTGTAAAAATGTCGTCAACATACCTGCAGTATATGGCCGGTTTCAAGTTCATGTCGACTAAGACTTTTTGCTCGATGGTACCCATGTAGAAGTTTGCAAACAGGACACCTAGGGGAGAACCCATGGCGACCCCATCTACTTGCTTATACATGTGCCCATCCGGGCTCAAGAAGGGTGCCTCTTTAGTACAAGCTTGGAGTAGTTTCCTCAGAATACTTTCTGGCATGTCAAGAGGAGTACAGGCTGGATCACGATACACTCTGTCGGCTATCATTCCGATTGTCTCGTCCACAGGTACGTTAGTAAACAGCGATTCTACGTCCAACGAGGCTCTTATCCCTGTGGCCCGTGCGCCCCGCAGTAAGTCCACAAATTCCTTTGGAGACTTCAGGCTGAAGGCGCAAGGAACATAAGGAGTCAGCAGGCCGTTGAGTCGCTTCGCCAATCTGTACGTGGGTGTGGGTATCTGGCTAATGATTGGCCGAAGTGGGTTTCCAGGCTTGTGCGTCTTGACATTTCCATACGCATATCCAGGTTTATATTCCCCAATGATCTTTGGCAGGTGGAGTCCGGATTTCTTGGCGTTCACAGTTTCGATCAGTTTGTTGACCTTTGCTTTTAATTCGGCTGTAGTGTCCTTCGTTACCCTTTGGAACTTAGTTTGGTCAGAGAGTATGATGTTCATTTTCGCCAGATATTCGTCTTTTTTAAGAATGACATATATTGGCGACTTGTCACCTCTCCTGACAACTATCTCCTTGTTCTCACGAAGGCTTTTAGCTGCCGCTCTAAGCTCGGGGGACAGTATGGTGCTTCTGTAGTTGCCTCGATTCTTTCCTCCTTCTGCAATAAGTTCTGCTTGTAAGGTATCTTTGGTAGTGACCTTCTTTTGTGTCTCGAGGTCGAATATGTCGTCCAACAGAATTTCCAACTCCACTTTCCGGGCCATTTCACTCGGTCTGGACATAACATGACAGTTTATGCCCAGATTTAGGAGAGTGACTTGGTCCTCAGTGAGGTTAATTCCTGCAAGGTTCAGGAAGCCATCTCTTGGTCGTGGAATTGCCATGGGTCCTCCATATAATGTTGTTAGTTTCTTGATAATCCTTGTTTCAGTGCTGAGAAATAAAATAAAAAATGAAAATTTTGGAGAATTGATTTTCGATTTACCTCCAACAGTGAAGCATAATGTACGAAAGATTGAGAAAATTCGTGTTAGAATTATTAATCTTACTTTTTCGGTCATATTTAATAATATATATATATATATATATATATATATATATATATATATATATATATATATATATATATATATATATATATATATATATATGTGTGTGTGTGTGTGTGTGTGTATATCACGAAAATAAACACGTGATTAAGAATGTGACAATGTCAGACCACGGAGGAAAATGAAACAGGAATTTCCTTAAGTATTCATTGTATATATTTACCTCTTTATGTTATAATTACCTATGTATTGTGCTTGTATGTCTGCTGTATCAGATGGGCCATTGGGCTACATCGGATGGGCCAATTGGGTGCATCTGATGGGCCAATGGGCCGTCTGCGTTGTCCAAGTATTGTACATCAATCAGTCAGGTGCAGTCACAGTGAGAGGTTGTGTTAGCTGGAGCTCCGATTCTAATAACATTATTATTGCAATAATGGAAGGATTAGTAAAAGATTTGGTGAGTCTGGTTGGAGCTCTGAGAGCAGAGATGGATTCCTTGCGGGAGGAGGTACGACGGCTACGACTTCGGGAGGAAACGAAGGAGGAGGCCAGTGTTGACGGGACCTCATTAAGAAGGACTGACGAAACCAGTATTAAGAAGTCCTCGTCTTGAAAAGTTGTGAAAGACAAGGGTCTTAAGAAGACCTTGGCAAAACCGACAACGAATAGCCTACACCTAAGGACTTTTAACGCATTTGACGTATTAGAGAACGAGTGCTGTGTTGAACCTGTTGTTCAACGTGGTGGCAAAGACAAAGTAACGAGGAGCATTGAAGCGCAGGTCCCTCAAACTGCTCGAAAGGAAAAGGGAAAATCGAAGCGAATTTTGGTTGTGGGGGATTCCCAGGTGAGGTATTTAGGCAGAACGTTTTGTGCCAGAGATAGGGGGAACAGATTAAGGGTTTGCTATCCGGGAGCTGGAATTGGTGATATTGTTGGAAACATGAATGATATTATGACAGGAAATGGGAACAAATCCATTATTTGTATTAGTGCAGGGGGTAATGATGTTGGACGAGTTAGGAGTGAGGAACAAATACAGAGATTCAGGACAGCCATTGAATTAGTTAGGAGCAAGGGAGGAATCCCGATCATATGTGGCATTCTTCCAAGAAAGGGAGTAGGAAATGAATGGATATCGAGGGCACTTGGTGTCAATTGCCGGCTGGAAAGATATTGCAAATCAAATGCAATATCTTTCATAAACAACTGGGAACACTTCTATGGAAGAAATGGAATGTATGCTCGTGATGGGGTGCATCTATCGAGAGCTGGGGTTGTTGCTGTTGCGAACTCGTTGGAAGAAGTGGTTAGAGGTATTTGTTTGGGTTTAAACTGTTAGTAGATAGTGGTATGGGAATTGATTTGGAGGAAGGAGATAATAAAAGTATGTGTTCGTGGGAGAAAAGAATTGGCAAAATGATCAGGGAAAGAGAAGGGCCTCAAAATAACAATTCACTTAGGGTATATTACACTAACAGTAGAAGTCTAAGAAATAAAATTAACGAATTAAATGCTCTTGTCTGCACAGAAAAAATAGATATTATTGCACTTACCGAAACGTGGATGAATGTAGAAAATAGAGAACTATTAGCTGAATATCAAATAAATGTATTTAAACTATTTCACACAGATAGATATATTAGACGAGGAGGAGGAGTAGCCATATATGTTAGGGACAATTTGAAATGTAGTCTCAAAGAGGGAATCAAAACTGAGCCACACACAGAAACTATTTGGATAGAATTATACGAAAAAGCAAATAATATTATAATAGGAGTTATATATAGGCCACCAAATTTAGACAGAATGGAAGCAAAGCATCTATGGGATGAAATATCTAGGGCATCTAGATCTAACAGTATTTACGTCTTGGGGTGACTTTAATTTTAGTGGAATAAACTGGTTGAACAAAACAGGGAATAGTGAAGCAGAAGATTTTCTAGAATTAATTGACGATTGCTTTCTTACGCAACACATTAAGGAACCAACACGGGAAAATAATATTTTAGATTTAGTGTTAACTAACAGGGAAACACAAATTAATGACATCGAAATAGGGAGTGAGCTAGGGAACAGTGATCACAAAGAAATCAGATTTAGCATAGAATGGAATAGACCTGTAGGAGAAAATTCTGTTAAAGTGCCAGATTTTCGAAAAGCTGATTTTAATAGCCTTAGAAATTTTTGGGGTCAAATTGATTGGAATGTCTTGGGTATGGGGTGGGGGCCGGTCTTGGAGCGAGACATGAACCCAGCGGTAGGTGACGTAAATGGGGATTTCGATGTGGATTCAATATATCACTTATTTAAGAATATTCTAAACAAAGCACAGGAACGTAGTATACCATACAAATTGAATAGATCGAATACCAATGACCCAAAGTGGATAACAAAGAATTTGAAGAACCTTATAGGTAAAAAGAGAGCTTGGTACAAAAGGATTAAAAATGGGGAGGTCACTTTAGAACAGGAATTCGTACAACTGGTTGGAAACGTTAAAAAAGAGATAAGGAAAGCAAAAAGAAACTATGAAGTTCGCATAGCAGGGCAAGCAAAGACAAATCCTAAAGGGTTTTTTCAGTTATATCGTACTAAGACTAGGGAAAGGATAGGTCCATTAAAAACTGAGACAGGTCAAATAACAGATAGTGATGAAGAGATGAGTAGTATTATTAATAAATATTTTGTATCTGTATTTACTAAAGAGGAACTTAACAATATGCCTTCAGCCGAACAAGTCTATGTGGGTGGGGACGAGGACAGGTTGACGAGTTTAACAGTTACCAGGGAGGATGTTCTTAAACAAATAGTAAAACTCAAACCAAACAAATCCCCAGGGCCGGATGAAGTGTTTGCCAGGGTGCTTAAAGAATGCAAAGAGGAGCTTTGTGACCCACTGTCAACCATATTTAATAAATCAATAGAGTCAGGCAGAGTGCCAGAGTTTTGGAAAGTTGCTAATGTGATACCAGTATTTAAGAAAGGAGATAGATCACTTGCGTCTAACTATCGACCAATTAGCCTAACGTCTATTGTGGGAAAGTTAACATAAGAACATAAGAACAAAGGAAACTGCAGAAGGCCTCTTGGCCCATACGAGGCAGCTGCTATTTATAACCACCTAATCCCACTCATATACTTGTCCAACCCACGCTTGAAACAATCGAGGGACCCCACCTCCACAATGTTACGCGGCAATTGGTTCCACAAATCAACAACCCTGTTACTGAACCAGTATGTACCCAAGTCTTTCCTAAAACTAAACTTATCCAATTTATACCCATTGTTTCGTGTTCTGTCTTGTGTTGATACTTTTAATACATTATTAATATCCCCTGTGTTATGTCCATTCAACCACTTGTAAACCTCTATCATGTCACCCCTAACTCTTCGCCTTTCCAGTGAATGCAACTTAAGCTTTGTTAATCTTTCTTCATATGAAAGATTTCTAATTTGTGGAATTAACTTAGTCATCCTACGCTGGACACGTTCAAGTGAATTTATATCCATTCTATAATATGGCGACCAAAACTGAACTGCATAATCTAAATGGGGCCTAACTAGAGCAAGATATAGCTTGAGAACCACACCAGGTGTCTTGTTACTAACGCTGCGATTAATAAATCCAAGTGTCCGAATTGCCTTATTACGAACATTTATGCATTGATCCTTTTGTTTTAAATTCTTGCTACTCATAACTCCCAGATCCCTTTCGCAATTCGACTTCGCAATCTCAACACCATCTAGCTCGTATCTTGTAACCCTATCATCATTACCTAACCTCAGAACTTTACATTTATCAGCATTAAACTGCATCTGCCAATCCTTCGACCATTTCAAAACCCTATCTAGATCAACTTGAAGTGATAGTGAGTCCTCCTCCGAATTAATTTCCCTACCGATTTTCGTATCATCGGCAAATTTGCAAATGTTGCTACTCAAACCTGAATCTAAATCATTTATATATATTATAAACAACAGAGGTCCCAGGACAGAGCCCTGAGGCACCCCACTTACAACATTTTCCCTCTCTGACTTGACACCATTTATACTAACTCTCTATTTCCTTTGGAAAAGCCATGCCCTAATCCAGCTTAATATAGCACCCCCAATACCATGAGACTCTAACTTTTTAATCAGTCTTTCATGTGGCACTGTATCAAAAGCTTTGCTAAAGTCAAGGTACACAACATCACAATCCTTACCACTATCAACTGCCTCAACAATGCTAGAATAAAAAGATAACAAATTTGTTAAACATGAACGGCCATTTATAAAACTATGTTGCGACTCAATTATTAATTTATGTTTTTCAAGATGAAGACGAATTTTATTTGCTATTATAGATTCGAATAACTTTCCCACAATAGACGTTAGGCTAATTGGTCGATAGTTAGACGCAAGTGATCTATCTCCTTTCTTAAAAACTGGTATCACATTAGCAACTTTCCAAAACTCTGGCACTCTGCCTGACTCTATTGATTTATTAAATATGGTTGACAGTGGGTCACAAAGCTCCTCTTTGCATTCTTTAAGCACCCTGGCAAACACTTCATCCGGCCCTGGGGATTTGTTTGGTTTGAGTTTTACTATTTATTTAAGAACATCCTCCCTGGTAACTGAATTGGAACATTTGGATATATTTGGTGGGAATTGCCTTAAATTAGATAGAATTTAGGTGGGATAGCTTAAATTTCGCAGACTTTAACCAAATCTTGGTTTGGATATGCTAGGATAGGTTAGGTGAGGTTGTGTAGGGTAGGTTGGAATAGGAGAAAATGTAGGTAAAAATGGACTTTCTCGATGCTATGATACACAACATTTGGGTATATTTGGTCGAATTTAGGTGGCATAGCATAAATTTCGCCGACTTTAACCAAATCCAGGTTTGGATATGCTAGGTCAGGTTAGGTGAGGTTGTGTAGGGTAGTATGGAATAGGAGAAAATGGGCTTTGGCGATGCTATGATACACAACATTTGGGTATATTTGGTGGAAATTGCATTAAATTTGGTGAAATTTAGGTGGCATAGCATAAATTTCGCCAACTTTAACCAAATCCAGGGTTGGATATGCTAGGTCAGGTTAGGTGAGGTCGTGTAGGGAAGGACATATGTAATATCTTAGGCTAATGAACTAGTATGTTTATGAAATAGTGTAAATTTTCCTATTTGGGGTTCGTGCTATATGGCAGACTCATATAATGTATGGACAGAGGCGACATAGGCTTGTATGTGAGGATATGGGATGCTCATATTTAGTAAGTTTAGCTAGGTTGAATTTAGTCAAATTTGCGTAGTATAAGTATATTTTTGATAGATTTAGATGAATTTAAGTTTTAACGGGATGCATTTTGATAAGATATAGCAAATTTGTCTAAAATTATCATAGACAATACTGACTTCACCTAACCCCACCTGCCCTAACATAACTAAAGCTAGAACAAATAAGTCTGTTAGATGGTTTGAATAAATACAAAAATATGGTGGCCTGATTGGAGAGAATGTAACAAGGAAGGTATTAATAAGATATAAAAACAGTGGACATATGTCAGATGAAAAGTTTAGCGCTAATAATGTTGATATCTTAATGGAAAAAGAATGTGTTATGTATTGAGCTCATCGGAAGTCATATGAACCATTTTTATATGTGAAATTCTGACTTTTGGGGAGTTGGTTAAACTCAGCATATTATAATTAATGTCCTAAATATACCCAGAAAAATATTATGCAAATTGTGTAATGTTTGTCCTAGTTGGTTGTGTTTGTACATATATAGCACAATTAATATACTTGTGTATTAATTGTGCAGATTATGTATTTTGCATAAGTTGTATGATTATTGCAATTATGTATTGATTATATTTCTATAAATTGTGTATTGTTTTGTGCAAGTTGTATGTATTAATTGTATATGTTTTTGTATGTGTATTTGCGGAAATTGCTTAGTTGTGTATTTAATGAATATGTGCTAGTTATGTATTGTTCATATTTTGGTAAGTTGTGTATTGATTATATTTTTGAGCAAGTTGTGTAAATGTCGCAATTGTATTTGTGTAAATCGTGTATTTATGCTAGTTGTGTATTTTCATATTTGGGGTAGTTATGTATTGTATGTATTTGTGCTAGATATGCATTTGTACAAGTTGTGTAATAATTATGAAAGATGTGTAATATTTGTATAAGTTGTGTATTAATTGCACATGTTGTGTAATTGCATATGGACGAATTGTTTATTTATACCTTTGTGTATAGATTGTCATTGTGCAAGTTGAGTAATTATATAGCAAGTTTTCTTGTATTAATTGTGAAAAGATGTAAAATAATTACACAAACTGTGTAATAATTGTCCATGTTTTATAATAATTTTTGTGATAATAGTGCATTTATGCAAGTTGTGTTTTTAATTTGTTGAAGTGGAACTGGTGCAACTGTATTTGTGTGTGAAAATTGTGTATTTTGTGTAAGCTCTGTAATCTGATAAAATAGATCTTCATGGTGTAAGTGTATTTTGGTTTATGAGACAATGTGTGGGTATTTTGTGAAAATTATGTTTGTGAAATTGTGTAATTTTAGTGAAAGCGCATTTTTGATTGTCTAAATGCATAAGACTTTTGATATATTTGTGCAAAATACCGTACTTTGTGTAAATGTCATACTCTGAGTGTACATGCAATATTGTGTAAATGGTATATTTTTGTATGCAACTGACATATTTTGTATGAAAATGTCATATTTTTTTTATGGGATGGCATATTTTGAGTGTAAATAATATATTTTGTGCATAAATGGCATATTTGGTGTGTAAATGCTGTATTTTCTGTGTGTATGGCATAAATTACATCTGATTAATGGGGAAATGGCAAAAAAACTAGGCTATTCTCTATGAATGCATAGGTTTTGAAGTATGTGTAGGTATGCATGATTGTATTTGCGAGTGTTGGTTTAGAAACAAGTTAGCTGATTTGCGTAGCAAGACTAGGATTTTTTGAGGTGTAGAAATGATTAGCCTATGAATATAGTGGCTAACATCCAGCTGAGTTGCTAGATGGATGAATTGAGGTGCGACATTTGGATATCTATTTGATGGATGTGAGGACAGTTGACTAGCCTATGAACACAGCCACTAATCCGCTGTACTGCCAGATGTGTGGTAACTACTTGTGGATTATAGTAGAATATCTAGCTATAGGGTTTCATAATTGCTGTTGTGTATAAAACTAGAATAAGAGCTATTTATTAAAACTATTATTGTAAACTAATACTTTAAGTGGGATCCCTTGGTTGTTTTAAGCATAGGGTGGACATGAATGAGATTGGGTGGAAATATATAGGAGCTGCCTCATATGGGCCAATAGGACTTCTGCAGTTACCTTTATTCTTATGTTCAGCTTACCTGCTATGCTGCCAGATGTACGATTCTGCTTAAATTGCAGTACGACATTTGGGCTTCTGTTATACTTTTGAACTTATCACTGAATAATGATTACAGTTGTGGATGACTAAAATGTATGTTCTTAAACCTCTGATTAGGTTAGGTGGGGATGGATAGTCTAGTCATTTTTGAATAATAACATCAAATACACATACCAGTAGGACGCCAAAGGTCGCATTGGTTGTCTGGTGACGTCATACATAGTTGACCAGTAAGGTGCAGTAATACCTTCACACCTATATGCTAATGGCTAGCAATACATTATCCCTATACCTGAGTTCGCTTTTCACTATGTCACTAAACAACAGCAATAACTGTTCTGTAGAAAGTATTTGTTTGTTATATATAATAAGTTAGGATAGGTTAGGTTAGGAAGGTTTGATCGGGTTTATGAATAACAGAAAATATAAGCAATGAGCGAAAATACGAACTATTGTAGCTGAATATCAACTCTGATGAAGCACAGAGTATAGGTGAGGTATTAAGCTAGATTAAGAGTTCACACTTATGTGTGAACCTCCTGGGATCCGCATTTAGCCCGTTGACGCCTCGCGCCACATTAGGGATGATGACGTCACAAAAGGCGGTAACTGCAGAAGGCTTTATTTCAAAATATGAGAGGCTTGCTTTTACTGAATGAGTTTTTTTTATTTGTCAAATGCTACAGTATGGTGTGGGAGGTATGTTTTGAGCGAATGTGAGATGCGCATAAGGATAGGGTCACTACTGAATACGCATTGAAATCACCAATGCCCAGGCCTCTATTTTTTAATATAAACGACTGATAGCAGTTTTTCATATTATTTTTTGCCCTATGCATAATAAACGATCCTTTAAGAAAGATCGTCAAAGCTCAAATTACATTCTCTAGAACGATGACGAAGAAGAAATAGGGGTGACATGATAGAGGTGCGACTGAATGGTCATAGTAAAGGGGAATATTAATAACCTATTAAACGTATCAACGTGAAACAGAATAGGAATGAATTGGATAAGTTATATATTTAGGAAAAAGACCTGGGTAAATACAGGCAGCAGGGGACAAACTTGAAAATACACACATAACTTCTTGCAGTGCTGAAGTTATGTTCTTCCCTCACATACATGATCCCCTTTGATAAATGTAAAGGACAATATTGGTTTACTACTGAATACGCATTGAAATCACCAATGCCCAGGCCTCTATTTTTAAATATAAACGACTGATAGCAGTTTTTTCATTTTATTTTTTTGCCCTATGCATAATAAACGATCCTTGAAGAAAGATTGTCAAAGCTCAAATTACATTCTCTAGAACGACGACGAAGAAGAAGAAATAGGGGTGACATGATAGAGGTGCGACTTATACGTATCAACATGAAACAGAATAGGAAATGAATTGGATAAGTTATGTATTTAGGAAAAAGACCTGGGTAAATACAGGCAGCAGGGGACGAACTTGAAAATACACACATAACTTCTTGCAGTGCTGAAGTTATGTTCTTCCCTCACATACATGATCCCCTTTGATAAATGTAATGGGCGATGGTTGGAAGTAAATATGAAATTAAAAATAGACTAGGGATGATGGTATTTTATATCAGGTTTCAAGGACACTGTTGTATCGCAAAACACACGACTCATAGACCGGCTTTTTAATCCCCTCGAACATGCCGGTGCAGGAACGCTGAGCGGCTAGCTGGTGACGTCATTGACCATTAGCAATGTCTGTGCAGGGTCACTGAGCCAACGAAATTTGGGGATGCCAGGGACCGGCTTTTTAATCCCTAGGCAAGTTGAATAGAGAAAACCCAGGGCGAGTAGACAGTGCCCGGAAAGAACCAAAACGCATGGGCATAGTCGTACTGGAATCCGGGGGTGCGTAAACCGTGCCCGGAAAAAACAAAAACGCACGGGCATAGTCGTACTGGAATCCGGGGGTGCGTAGACCGTGCCCGGAAAAAACAAAAACGCACGGGCATAGTCGTACTGGAATCCGGGGGTGCGTAAACCGTGCCCGGAAAAAACAAAAACGCACGGGCATAGTCGTACTGGAATCCGGGGGTGCGTAGACCGTGCCCGGAAAAAACAAAAACGCACGGGCATAGTCGTACTAGAATCCGGGGGTGAGTAGACCGGGCCCGGAAAAAACCAAAACGCACGGGCATAGTCGTACTAGAATCCGGGGGTGAGTAGACCGGGCCCGGAAAAAAACAAAACGCACGGGCATAGTCGTCAATCCTACTACTAATGTGGCCTGGGATCACAAGGGGGGGAGGAATGTGGCCTGGGATAACAGGGGGAAGGAATGTGGCCTGGGATCACAGGGGGAAGGAATGTGGCCTGGGATCACAAGGGGGAGGAATGTGGCCTGGGATAACAAGGGGAAGGAATGTGGCCTAGGATCACAAGGGGGAGGAATGTGGCCTGGGATCACAAGGGGGGAGGAATGTGGCCTGGGATCACAGGGGGAAGGAATGTGGCCTGGGATCACAAGGGGGAAGGAATGTGGCCTGGGATCACAAGGGGAAGGAATGTGGCCTGGGATCACAAGGGGGGAGGAATGTGGCCTGGGATCACAAGAGGAAGGAATGTGGCCTGGGATCACAAGGGGAAGGAATGTGGCCTGGGATCACAAGGGGGGAGGAATGTGGCCTGGGATCACAAGGGGGGAGGAATGTGGCCTGGGATCACAAGGGGGGAGGAATGTGGCCTGGGATCACAAGGGGGGAGGAATGTGGCCTGGGATCACAAGGGGGAGGAATGTGGCCTGGGATCACAAGGGGGGAGGAATGTGGCCTGGGATCACAGGGGGAAGGAATGTGGCCTGGGATCAAAAGGGGGAGGAATGTGGCCTGGGATCACAAGGGGAAGGAATGTGGCCTGGGATCATAAGGGGGGAGGAATGTGGCCTGGGATCACAAGGGGGGAGGAATGTGGCCTGGGATCACAGGGGGAAGGAATGTGGCCTGGGATCACAAGGGGGAGGAATGTGGCCTGGGATCACAAGGGGAAGGAATGTGGCCTGGGATCACAAGGGGGGAGGAATGTGGCCTGGGATCACAAGGGGGGAGGAATGTGGCCTGGGATCACAAGGGGGAGGAATGTGGCCTGGGATCACAAGGGGGGAGGAATGTGGCCTGGGATCACAAGGGGGAAGGAATGTGGCCTGGGATCACAAGGGGGGAGGAATGTGGCCTGGGATCACAAGTGGGATTGAGGCGCACGAGCCTCGACTAGGAAGGCATCCAGGATCAGCAGGTTTTCAGGACACTCAACCACAGGGACGAAAGCATTCTGCCGTCTGTCGATCCTGACTGCCTCGGAGAGTCTGCTGCTCGGAATCTTGTGGAACAGCCTCGCTATCGTAGATGACATGGTTATGGGGCGATAGTGGGAAGGAGTTTCTAGATTCGGTTTCTAAGGTATCACCACTTTCTTATTCTTACGAAAAGGGAGTGGCAGGGATTCGTGGACCAACCTCAGGTTAAACAACTTTACAAACACCCTGATTGGTATGGACTTGAGTAAACGTATAGTAATACCGTCTGGGCCAGGAGCTGAAGTGCTACTAGCCTTGAGAGCAACAAGGATTTCCTCTGGTGTTGTGTGGTCCCAAGTTGTTGACTGGATCACGGTCACGAATTGGGCCGCGGTCTGGTGATGTGGGTCTAGAGAAGAGTGTCTCCCAGAATGTAAAGAGACGAGCTGGCTCCACCTCAGTGGGGGATACTTTCCAGTCTCCTGAGAGGACGCACGCAGCAGCCTTGGAATAGTTCTTCTCGTACAGTCTTTGACACAGTGTACTGTGATCTTCGCACCCTCTTTTGTCCAGTCGGAGATTGGGTTGGATAGGCACGATTTATTGGTGGAGGTCTCTCTCTATGTGCAGGGCGAGGGCGCAGTGCGTGGTCACCAGATCTTTTGGTAGAAGTAACCACTAGAACATGCCCCTCAAGGATCCTATCCACGTTATAGCCTATAATCATAATCTTATAATTACTGACCAAGTCAGTGATTGCTTTATCAAGGAATTCTTCCTCCCCATCCAGTTTCCTGGCCCCTGGATGCAATAGCTGCAAGGAATTCCACCATAGTTTCCTTCCAAGAAGCTTCCTGGGGGGGTCCTATCAGGGGGGGGGGATGTCAAGTTGAGTGCCATCGGGAGCGCCCACCGCCGCCCTCATATTGCCTCTCTGTCTATGATTCCCTAATGGGGTAGGCTGCTCGTCCTCTCTGTATGAGTTAGACAGTGAATTAGTCTCCGAGCCCTTGCCATCCTCACGATTTCTGTATTCCATCCTTAATTCTTTGTACTCGGCCCTTCGTCTTTAACTCTTAATGGACTCCAGAGTTTGCAAAGGATCGTGTTGTTGCAGGCTCTGGTTAATACCTCCCCGGTTGTCTGGGGTCTGCCTTCCAGCCTCACCTCTTCCATTGAGGCGTTAATCTTCATCGGTCCATCTCACCTTGGGCCTAACTGCTCTACTCGCGGCCACAATATCTGCTCACGCCCATTAAACTCTTGCCATAGAGAGCATTCCTAACGAGCTTGAAAGCTTTGGACTATAGAACATGGTGTATTTGTACGTTCTGGGATATTTGTTTCGACAAATTCTTTGAGGTACTTGCTCTGCCTGAATTCATAAACTGCGTTTATTCTCTACATTTTCAATCCTAGTTTCATGAGCAACTGTAACAATTCTAAACTTATCAAGTAATCTTTTTGGGGGTAGGTGGGATACAATAAATGTGTCATTTTTCTTTGGAAGTTACCTATCTTCAGTATTTAAAATGTGTTTGCTGTAATCAGACAACAGATCTGTAGTAATATTAGCATGTGAAAGGGTTAAGGGCAAATCATCAGTGTATGGGGCCACCTCAGGCTTGACATGCTCAGTATCACACTTGACCCAATAACTCTTACCCCCTTCACAAGCAATATTCTCCAATCCTTGCTCGAGCAAATTATCACGTTCAGCAGCAGATAATTGT
Source organism: Procambarus clarkii (assembly GCF_040958095.1). NCBI lineage: Eukaryota > Metazoa > Arthropoda > Malacostraca > Decapoda > Cambaridae > Procambarus > Procambarus clarkii. The sequence goes on along the minus strand of NC_091172.1, from coordinate 44,286,047 downwards.
CTAATACCACCTTAGGGAAGTATTTCTGCCATACAAGTGAGTTGTTGACTATTAAAATCTAAATACAAAATATATTTATCATTGCTAGAGAGGCATCAACTGTATGTTCAATTTCTACTCTCGTGAATCATCTTACGACCAAAGTAAATCCGAATCTTTAATTTTACACAATACATCATACGATTTGGGATCATAAATAGAGTCCAAGACAACTTGACTTTTCAACAAGAAAGTATCCCACGTGACACTCGATAGTAAGACATAATGTGTAATGTCCAACTTGAATAGCTCCGGCAATGTTTTACGCCATACAGTAAAAACATCACACAAAAGCCCAGTATTCACTTTCAAATAGACCTTCAAGTAATCCTCAATGGTTTTGCATTTCGCCAATCTAAAGACTTTTTTAGCCTGGTTGTAGTCTGTTTGACTCACAGCCTCGTGCTATAAACTATTATAGAATGCTTGAGGAAGAGGAAGATTAGGTTCATTCAGTTTATCCAAAGATGATATATAGTCATAAAAGAATATCTTCTTACCTGTCTTTAATAAATAGTGGGCAGCTACAGGGACGTCATCAAACAAAACAGAGGTGTAGTGGGTAGGTTTACCACTCTTGATATGTTCTTTGGCTAGTTTGTCTAACCCACCATTCAATAAAGCCAAACTATCCATAAACCGAGGTTTACTGATATCTACTTTCATAAACTTGAAACCATTTTTGGAAGTAAAATCAATCTTACGGATGGGAAGGTTCGAGAGTTCATTTAAAATCACCATGAAGTGAGAAGGCTGTCCATCTTGCCTCAATGCTGCCCTGACAACTCTGGGGTGTCTACCATCCTGCCTTCACTTTACCACTATCGCTAACATGACTCGCTCTTCCACAACCACGGAGAAGATTTTTATTTAATGGTTATTTTATTTTCAAAATTCAGTAGTTTTCATCTTTAACCAATCAATTCCTATATTTTTGTTTGGTTCAGTTGGACGATACTTGGAAACTGCTTACTGGGGCTGATATCAGGAGCGTCCTGCTGGGTGCTTCCTGCAGCTGGGCCAAACACCACTGGCTTTCTACATAAGTTAGGGAAGACTGAACATTGTGTGCAGTCATGATACCAAACATGTATGCCTTCAAGTAAACACTGGGGACACACTGACCAGAGTAGAGGCTACCTCACTGTCCTAAGAGATAGGGGGGGGGTGGTCCTTGTGAGGACGCAGTCTTGTATCGTGATGGTCACGATATCTTGGTGGTCTTGTATCACAGGGCGTGTGTCAAAAACTTTTGTCATGGCTGTGTCACAGAGGCCTGTTAAGAATTTAGTGGTGGTGGACCTTTAAATGTTGTCTAGGGGAATAGATGATTGTACTCGAGCCTAGGACAAATCAAGGAGTAAGGTAAAACAGCCTAGTACATAGACACAAATTTATATGCAAAGACACACAAACATATTCAATAAGGTAATATCCTTACAATACATGGTCATTTGGAGTGATATAGCCTCCCCATGTGGGCTCTAGATACTATAAGGCTCTCCGTCCCAAACCTGGAACCGTGCACACAGCCACCAGAGCTATCCACCGATGACACACACATTTACACCTCAAGGAAACCTGGACTCTCTTACAAACATCTCCAAAGTCTGCATAACTACTATACAATATCTTGCAACCCTGTTTAGATACTAAGATGGGCTTACCTGACTGTATGGCCGGAAAAAAACCTCAAATAGCAGGATTAGGTTGTCAACGTATCCACCTCCCCTCAAGTCAAGATGGCGTCCACCTCTCTTGCGTCATCGCCCCTTAATACTCTGTTTTACATTTGCAATCAAACCCTTCAAGTTCAAGTTCAAGTATGTTTATTGAGATAAGCAATAAATACATCTCAAAGGGATAGAGTAGCTTAGGCTATTTCTACCCCCCCAATCAAACCCTTTATTGACTTTATTTACCATATTCCCCATGCATGCTTTTAGATGGAGTCCATTTTTCCCTCACATAGTTAGGCTATTCCGGTTCACATTATTCCTGACAATCTCCAGCTGAGAAGGTACTACTTTGCTGGGCGGAGTATTACTGGTGACTCGCGGCCTCCCTGATAACAGCTGTAGATATTTTCCTATCAAAAATTCTCCACTGTGTCCACCAACATTTTATACTTGAAACTAACCTCCACAGAAGGTAAGGTTCGTAACAGTCAGCACAGAACCTGCACACACATTCACGTCAACAGTACTTACACATGATTAGTACCGTGGCAATTATAACAGATAACAGGAGAGGATATCCAAGGTCTAATAGAACTTGGTTGGATGAAACTTCCAAGGAAGCAATGTTGTTGATGAGGTTCATTGTCTTTCCAGACAATGATTCTTTTGAGAGGTTAACTATCCTTGTTTATCCGTCTTGCCATGTAGACCCATTCAAGATTAAGAGCTCTATCAACAGAAAACTCCCTTGAAAAACTGGCAACAAGATACTCCTTCAATTTTCTAGGGTGATTGATGACATATCTGGTAAACTATATTACCAAACTCGTCTTCAACCAGCCAACTGATGACATCATCTTGCTTATGTAACACACACATGTAGGCAGAAGTTAGACTTGGTCAGACTGAATTCAATAATGTTCTGGAGAAGTTGTTAAGGAGGCCGTTCCCCTTGCTGTGTGGTCCTACCGTCACCCAGCTCCACATTCTTCACTCGGGTTCCTGTGTTGCTCTCATCATTACCAATTATCTCCTACCCATCAGCAAATTATGCATGCCTAGAATTTATTGAAGCATGCTGTGACTGATGTAGCTGCCACTCACTTTCCAATTTTCCATCTAATCCTGTCTCCTGGTTTGATTGCAACACACTTCGAACAGCAATATATACCTCACAGACATACTCTGGTTGCATTGGTTGGAGATCATTTGGATTATCAAGCACAGCAGGAAGTAGGTTGGTGTGCTGGTTGCCATGACAATGGGCCACGAGGCGCACAGCAGGGCAGATGCCTGAGGGTCCACCACTCGCCCAAGCTAGACGCATTATCACTTAAACATTGCCTTAGTCACAAACGAACTACACCCACAACCTTTTGCCACTGGCTTGTTTACTCTTACTAGCCATTTGACTGTTATGTCACTTGTTGATCTGTATGGGTGTGTCTGGTGAGCAGTGGTACAGAGTGACAGATAGTTGGCACACATTGTGTCTCGTCTGGTGGCTAAGCTTGTGAGGCTCGTTTCCCCTTGAGGGCCTAGGATACGAGTGGAATGCATTGCGTCGCATGGCATTGTTTTGTATGACCTCTTGGCTCTGTAGGTTAGTAGGCACAGTCGACGCATATGCCTGGCAACAATAGTCTAGGTAACTGCAAAATGTAGGCTGTATAGAAACGGAGTAAAATTTTATGGTGTGCTCCCCAGGTGGGAGTGGTTGTGTCATCTGTTTAGGAGGTTGGGTAGATTATGTTAAATTGTCAGTATACACCGAGAGGTGAACAGGATGGGTGTTAGGTAAATCTACCAAGAATGCAGCAAAATGGGTTGGGCTTAGTATGGAGCCTTGTGGGATACCCGTTTGTATTAGAATACTATCTAAAAACTGCCTTACATATAGAGTTTGGAGGTCAATACCAGGACTATCTCTGTACAGTCCTATCTCTGACTGTACAGAGATAGGAATGTAGCCATGGCAGTAATCTTCCCTGTACACCTAAACGTGCAAGCTTTGTCAAGAGGCAAGTATGAGGAATGCTATCAAAAACTCCTTTAAGGTCTAGGTAGAGAACAATACAAAATTGATTGCGGATTTAGTGTTCTGCTCCTCTTGCGCACATGATTTCCAAAATTCACACCTCTAAGAGAGGTGGGGATTTCATGTTCAAGGCAGAGAATTTGATCAAGTGCGACGCATTGCGTTCGAAACCCAGCTTAAAGTGACGATAAAATATTATTATATTCAAGTTAGTATTGGAGGCGAGTATGTGCTAATCTTTCCATGAATTTACCAAGACATAATAATAATAAGATAGGTCTGTATGATGCAGGTTGGGATAGGTCTTTTCCTGGTTTGAGGAAAGGAAGATTAATACTGGTCTGCCATTGTGAGGGGATATTTTTGAAATCCAGCATAGGTTGTAATAGTTTAGAGGAGCGCTTTGTGCAGTCGATGGAAGATATTGATAAGTTCATGTGGAATTCCATCATCTTCAGTTGCCTTACCAATAGGTAAATGGGTTAAAGATAATTGTAGCTCGCTTAAGGTGTACATGTTGTCGACGCCGAGCATGGGCAGAGGTATGGCACAGTCAATTTCTTGTCTGAAGGAGAGTTCTTGGGCATGTGGGAAAGGTGATGAGAGGGGGGGGGGTCAATTTAAGACATTCAGCAAGAATATTGGCACGCTCCTCGGTATGTTTTATTTTGGCTGCTGCCACTGCCAGCCGGAGATTGACCCAGTTTTATAGGGAGGGTTGACGTCTTTGCTTTTGTATGGCTCGCACCACGGTTCAAGTGGTTTGTTTGAACTATGTCATGAGGTTTTCTTGAACATTTGAGTGGCTGCAGAATTTATGGCCGAGGTGATTGTAGACTGTCACGTGTTAAGGTCTACATCTCGGGACTACATTGTCTGTATCTGGGAGACGGACAATATCAGCCCATTTATGTTTATCTAGTTTATTAATGTTCCATTTGGGGAGTGTTAGGGAATGGGTTGGTGGCTAAAAGTTAGTAAATGTTATGATGAGGGGTTTGTGGTCACTAGCAATATCTGCTCCAGTTCGAAACTGTAGTTCATGTTGAAAGTGTGTCGAGCCAAAGCAGATGTCAAGTGAGGCTTCATAATTGGTTGTGTAGTTAAATAAGTTGCGAGGTAGGGCGGCAAAAGGAGAATATATGGTGCAGTGCCAAAATAGTTATATAGATCGGTGCCTGCAGTGTTATGGGTACTCTGCTTACATGTGGAGTGGTTACCATTGAGATTGTAATAATGATCGGGTGTCGTAATTGGTCAAGATTGAATTTCAGTTTATTTAAGTTTATTACGCCACCAGGGTTGTATATACTGTCGGGGTTTACTCGGGTGAGCAACAGTATACTCAAGGTCACTCACCGTAGCCCTGCGGGTCTTCACTCTATCCTCGCGGCGCCACTGTACGCCAGGAGAGTATCCCAGTCAATCTCAACCGGCCTCTGATCGAGAAGGAGTGGGAACACAACTTGTTCACTTAACTGTTGTATGCCCGCCCCGTCATAGGGCTCTACTACTAACCACAAGGTCGCCAACTGGTGTTTTCGGTGTCCAGTAACACGTCAGTGGTTTTGTTGAATTGTGGTAACAGCGGCAAGGACCCACTCAATAGATCTGATATCAGGCAGGTATTTACTTCTACCACGATCCGCTGTCAGGTATTATATAGCCACAAGAAATATGGAGGGGATGATGGAAACACCAATGTACTTTGTATTTTACTTAAAACTCATTCAAAGACATCACAAGATTATATCAATAAGCAAACAGCGGTTTCAGGCGGGAGTCGCTCGTTCCCACATATAATATGAACTCACTAAGCTGGCAACGCTCCCCCTCTCGTCAATGTCAAAATCAGCTGGGCGACTCCCCCCCCCCCCCCCCCGCACGAATGTTTATTGCTTTTTTCGCTTTGATGTCCAAAGAGCTTGGAAAGGATGTGGGAGGAAGAAGGATGGGGCGATGAAATTCTTGGAAGAGGATTTGGATGTGGAGAGAGGAGGCTTGAAAGTTCGGTGGCCCGTCCACCTTGGATTGGAGATGTTTTTTCAGTCAAAGCCTGTAGCTTAAGTTCTTCTTGGGCGGCAGGAGGCTAGTGGTGGGGCAGGGTGATGTCGTCCTGGTTCACTTGAGGTGGTCTGTCTGGCTTGGAGGAGGCGTCTTCCTTATTGAGATGGTGAGAGGTAAGTTCACTGTTGCTTGGTGGTGTCTCGGCCAGGAGGTATTCGCATGTACTTCCCGAATGTTAGCGGTGGTATTGGTATTCCTGTCGGGTCTTCATCTTCTTCCAGGAAGGTCACTTGTCCCCTCTTGAAGTCGAATTTAGGGTCGATGTATGCACTCTCCAGAGCGCAGAAGTCTACATAGCGTTCCACGGTCTCGTGGTGGACAAACACAGGGTAAGGAATGGTTTTCCTGAGCTGGTTCATGATCCTGTTGCATTCTAAGGCAATGACCATTCTTGTGCTTCGATTGCCGTTGAAATTGCCACCGTGATTGAGGTAAAGTCCATAGCAGGGCACTTTCTTGCTTGATTTGCTTGGGTTTAGGTCGAAGTCTGGGGCCTCATATGTGAAGGTCTCAGCCAGGGCTTCTTGGAACTCTGCATCTGAATCTGATTCTGTTTCCACTTGCTGACATTTTGGTCTCCTTTTTGCTCTCATTTTCTTCCGTCTCGGGCTGGTGGGGGCAGGTGATGAGGTTGACTGGACTGCTGTGGTGGTAGTCTGGGTGGATGCTGTTGCCTGGGTGACTTGTGCTGGGTTCGACTCCGGTGGTGGTGGTGGTGGTTGCGGTATGACTGCTGTTACTGTTGGTGTTGGAATTTCGTCTGTTTGGGTTGAAGCAGCGTTGTGATGTTGAAATAGGTCTGCTGGTATCAACATTGTAGGCAGGTTGTTCTGGGCGAGCAGCCTGTTCAGTACTCTCACGTATTTTGCGTTGTCTGTTCCCGCCTCTCTCTCAGCTACACTGATCAGGCATGGGATGAGAGTGGTGTTGGTCGAGGCCGCTGATTGGTTGACAGTCAAGTTGGTTGGCTGAGCTGCAGTCGCCTGTGTCCTGGGTCCCCATTGGGGGGTGGTCTGGCCTGGTGTGGACGTCTGTGTAGCAGGAGCAGAAGCGTTGGGAAGCACTGGAAACGATGTAGCTTGGATATTGAAGCTCGCCGGCTGATTGGTTGTTGGGTTGGCAGTTGCTGTTTTATTTATTTCGTCTAGTCGTACTTGGCAGTCCATGGAGACGGCGATGTGAGCTCCTCCACAATTGAGGCACAGTTTGGTGGTTGACCGGCAGGTTTTGAAGTGATGATCCTGGGTACAAATGCTGCATTTAACCTCTGCTTGTTGGCAGTTCTTGGTATCATGATCGTACTTGTAGCACTTAAAGCACTGGCGAATGTTGTAGTACCGTTCCTTCTTTACAGTGTCAGGTGTGATGGAAATATCCAGACATCTAAATCCATTTTCCACAGCTTGGGTCGCTGCAGCAGCTGTTGTGAAGGTGACCTTGAGAGTAGGCCTAGGGTTGTCGTTGTTCTTGATGACCTTGACTGTAGCAGCAGTCAGAGCCGGGTTTCTGGTGTTGATACTATCAAGTATGGTACCAGGGTCTTGGGTGGCGATGTAGACACTTGTGTGGCTGACGAAGATGGTTCGTTCAGCCAAGTAGCGACGGTTAGGAGTGATGGTCAGGTTGGCGTTTCGTAGGGCGTCCTGGTGTTCTGGTGCAAACAGTTGCTCCAGAGCTTGCTCGCTTGAATAAAGAAGTACAGCGCCGTCATCATCGTCACGGATGTCCAACGGGGCTGCATTCGTGATGTCAACGATTTTCCTTAGTAATTGGGGTCCGGTGTAAGTGGTTTCGTCACGAAACCGGACCTTTATGCGGTAAATCATGGCTCTACGTTGCTGCCTAATATTTACCCACCCGGCAGTGCTGGGTGCAGAGAGCCTGATCTAGGTTTTCGGTCGTATGTTTTATCTTTCTTTTATGTTTATTGCTTGTTTCCCTGGCGTTACGCGCTCTGTTTCTTTAAGTTCTCAAAGATCACTAGAAGTTCGAACACACAATATTTGCGACAATAGCACGTAAATACTTTGCTACACTGATCTTGGGCTCAATCAAACATTTCTACATTAAAGGTGACAATAATTCACCGTCATGGTATTACACACTGCCCTTCATTTAATGATAACGGATGCAAGTATATATCACTGGAGTTCTCAGTAATTCCTTTCGTGGGCGATAACACAATTAATCACTGTACACATGGATAATTATTCACTACACGAGCATAGACATATATATATATATATATATGGATGAGTCAGACATCAATAATGGTAATAACATAGTTACTGGGTACATAGCCTAACTCCCAAATACTGGCATAATTATATATATATTTTCTCTCACTATATGATCACCTTAAAGTCTCATGAAAGACATTCTCACACAGTAAATTCATCAATTACTCCGGGTGCCTGCAAACACCAATAATAATCACAAATATCGTGAGTACTCTTTATAGTACCACTCTGCACACTGGTGCCTTATTGTGACATAGGTGAGCCTTGCTCACGACATACAAAATACTCAGGCTAAATAATATAGCTGACTAAAGGGGAATTGGGAGGGAAACTAGAATCACCTACTTCCACCTATCCTCCGGTGAGAGTTGAGTTGTAGCTCCTGGTCCTGGCTCCTGCCTCGTGTAGGGAATGCCCCCACACACACACTGTCGTGTCCTCCAGGAACTCAATCAACATCCCACCGTCAGCGCGTCGTCTCCGTGCCTTTTCACTGCAGGTCCGTGCTCCTCCTCGACTTCTTGTAGGGTTGGAGTCGGTCTCCCGGCCGTCGACTTCTCCTCCTAGCTACGGCTGCCCGCCTACGTCTCGGCTGCAGTCGTTCGGATTCCTGAATAGTTTCCTTCTTCCACTGCTTCCCGGTGGCTCGGTTCAGCCACTACGCCGTCACAAACGGGTGAACTGCCTCAGACGTCGCATACGTCACTGCACAGACTTCACTTCTTCTTGCACAGTACCTGTCCTGGAGCACTTGTTGCTCAATATCCCGTCGATTCCCTCTCTTGTCCAACACATGAACGAAGGAAGACCTCACAGAGTACTGGCAGACTTCGGGTGACGCGTAAAATCCACGGGAGCGGGAAACAACTGTCAAACTGACAGGACCAATCTTCGCACGTCCAACCGCCTTGACGTGTCGTGTCAGACTGATTCCCTCCGGAGGATTGGCTCAGCAACTACGTCATCACTGTGGAGCTATCAGCCGTCGCATACGTCGCTGCCTAGACTCCACTCTTGCACAACACCTGTTCCTGGAGCACTTGTTGCTCAATATCCCGTCAATTCCTTCTTCGGTTCAACACATGAACGAAGGAAGACCCCACAGGTGTTGGCAGACCACGGGTGATGCGTAAATCCTCCGGAGTCGGGGTAAACTGTCCAACTGACAGGACCCCCCAGGGCACGTCCGACCTCCTTGACGTGCTGTCTTAGACTGATGGCGCCAGCGCGGCGCGATGACCGGACCCCCCTTCCTTCGTGACGTCATATTCGCCACGGGAGGTTTTCATTGGCTCCCTGTGCCACGTAGCTGTCGGTGACCAATCTGGTGTCACTGACGTCACACAGTTTTGGCTGGAAAACAGAAGAGCCAGCGCCATATTGGCTTCCTAAAGGGCCTAAACCACAGCCCAAAATACTCTTCTTTTATAAATTTCTCGGCACTCCGAGAACACTACATTCCCCCACATACATCAAATTGATGCCTGCGACCTAGAGAACGCTCGGGTAAAGTGGACATGACTCTTACTGCAGGCGTGGGAGAAATATAAAGGGGGGAACACCGTCACAATACCCAGAAAGGATACTTCTGTACCATTGTAAGGTATTAAGCATGCTAACGTTTACAGTTCAGAAAATGCGTAAGTGTTACAGGTTTACACATCATATTACTTCTCCTAATATTACATATTAAGAGAAAAAACAGAGCAAAGTTCATATCTAATATCCTTAGTACATCCTTGTGAACAAATGAAATTATCAAAGTTTTCATGCCAGAAGAATTTGGCCTACCTTGGTTTAGTGGATGTTTGTCGTCAGACCACGTGGGGCCGGGTTGACCATTGTTTACCTCGCGGTAGACCACGTGGGGCCGGGTTGACCATTGTTTACCTCGCGGTAGACCACGTGGGGCCGGGTTGACCATTGTTTACCTCGCGGTAGACCACGTGGGGCCGGGTTGACCAGTGTTTACCTCGCGGTAGACCACGTGGGGCTGGGTTGACCATTGTTTACCTCGCGGTAGACCACGTGGGGCCGGGTTGACCATTATTTACCTCGCGGTAGACCACGTGGGGCCGGGTTGACCATTGTTTACCTCGCGGTAGACCACGTGGGGCCGGGTTGACCAGTGTTTACCTCGCGGTAGACCACGTGGGGCTGGGTTGACCATTGTTTACCTCGCGGTAGACCACGTGGGGCCGGGTTGACCATTGTTTACCTCGCGGTAGACCACGTGGGGCCGGGTTGACCATTGTTTACCTCACAGTAGACCACGTGGGGCCGGGTTGACCAGTGTTTACCTCGCGGTAGACCACGTGGGGCTGGGTTGACCATTGTTTACCTCGCGGTAGACCACGTGGGGCCGGGTTGACCATTGTTTACCTCGCGGTAGACCACGTGGGGCCGGGTTGACCATTGTTTACCTCACAGTAGACCACGTGGGGCCAGGTTGACCAGTGTTTACCTCGCGGTAGACCACGTGGGGCTGGGTTGACCATTGTTTACCTCGCGGTAGACCACGTGGGGCCGGGTTGACCATTGTTTACCTCGCGGTAGACCACGTGGGGCCGGGTTGACCATTGTTTACCTCATAGTAGACCACGTGGGGCCAGGTTGACCAGTGTTTACCTCGCGGTAGACCACGTGGGGCTGGGTTGACCATTGTTTACCTCGCGGTAGACCACGTGGGGCCGGGTTGACCATTGTTTACCTCGCGGTAGACCACGTGGGGCCGGGTTGACCAGTGTTTACCTCACAGTAGACCACGTGGGGCCGGGTTGACCATTGTTTACCTCGCGGTAGACCACGTGGGGTCGGGTTGACCATTGTTTACCTCACAGTAGACCACGTGGGGCCAGGTTGACCAGTGTTTACCTCGCGGTAGACCACGTGGGGCTGGGTTGACCATTGTTTACCTCGCGGTAGACCACGTGGGGCTGGGTTGACCATTGTTTACCTCGCGGTAGACCACGTGGGGCCAGGTTGACCAGTGTTTACCTCGCGGTAGACCACGTGGGGCCGGGTTGACCAGTGTTTACCTCATGGTAGACCACGTGGGGCCGGGTTGACCATTGTTTACCTCGCGGTAGACCACGTGGGGCCGGGATGACCAGTGTTTACCTCATGGTAGACCACGTGGGGCCGGGTTGACCAGTGTTTACCTCGCGGTAGACCATGTGGGGCCGGGTTGACCATTGTTTACCTCGCGGTAGACCACGTGGGGCCGGGTTGACCAGTGTTTACCTCGCGGTAGACCATGTGGGGCCGGGTTGACTAGTGTTTACCTCGCGGTAGACCACGTGGGGCCGGGTTGACCAGTGTTTACCTCATGGTAGACAACGTGGGGCCGGGTTGACCATTGTTTACCTCGCGGTAGACCACGTGGGGCCGGGTTGACCATTGTTTACCTCGCGCTGGACAACGTGGGGCCGGGTTGACCATTGTTTACCTCGCAGTAGACCACGTGGGGCCGGGTTGACCATTGTTTACCTCATGGTAGACCACGTGGGGCCGGGTTGACCATTGTTTACCTCATGGTAGACCACGTGGGGCCGGGTTGACCATTGTTTACCTCATGGTAGACCACGTGGGGCCGGGTTGACCATTGTTTACCTCGTGGTAGACCACGTGGGGCCGGGTTGACCAGTGTTTACCTCGTGGTAGACCACGTGGGGCCGGGTTGACCAGTGTTTACCTCGCGGTAGACCACGTGGGGCCGGGTTGACCATTGTTTACCTCGCGGTAGACCACGTGGGGCCGGGTTGACCATTGTTTACCTCGCGGTAGACCACGTGGGGCCGGGTTGACCAGTGTTTACCTCGCGGTAGACCACGTGGAGACGGGTTGACCATTGTTTACCTCGCGGTAGACCACGTGGGGCCGGGTTGACCAGTGTTTACCTCGCGGTAGACCACGTGGGGCCGGGTTGACCATTGTTTACCTCGCGGTAGACCACGTGGGGCCGGGTTGACCATTGTTTACCTCGCGGTAGACCACGTGGGGCTGGGTTGACCATTGTTTACCTCGCGGTAGACCACGTGGGGCCGGGTTGACCAGTGTTTACCTCGCGGTAGACCACGTGGGGCCGGGTTGACCATTGTTTACCTCGCGGTAGACCACGTGGGGCCGGGTTGACCAGTGTTTACCTCGCGGTAGACCACGTGGGGTCGGGTTGACCAGTTTACCTCGTGGTAGACCACGTGGGACCGGGTTGACCAGTGTTTACCTCGCGGTAGACCACGTGGGGCCGGGTTGACCAGTGTTTACCTCGCGGTAGACCACGTGGGGCCGGGTTGACCATTGTTTACCTCGCGGTAGACCACGTGGGGCCGGGTTGACCAGTGTTTACCTCGCGGTAGACCACGTGGGGCCGGGTTGACCATTGTTTACCTCGCGGTAGACCACGTGGGGCTGGGTTGACCATTGTTTACCTCGCGGTAGACCACGTGGGGCCGGGTTGACCAGTGTTTACCTCGCGGTAGACCACGTGGGGCCGGGTTGACCATTGTTTACCTCGCGGTAGACCACGTGGGGCTGGGTTGACCAGTGTTTACCTCGCGGTAGACCACGTGGGGTCGGGTTGACCAGTTTACCTCGTGGTAGACCACGTGGGACCGGGTTGACCAGTGTTTACCTCATGGTAGACCACGTGGGGCCGGGTTGACCAGTGTTTACCTCGCGGTAGACCATGTGGGGCCGGGTTGACCATTGTTTACCTCGCGGTAGACCACGTGGGGCCGGGTTGACCAGTGTTTACCTCGCGGTAGACCATGTGGGGCCGGGTTGACTAGTGTTTACCTCGCGGTAGACCACGTGGGGCCGGGTTGACCAGTGTTTACCTCATGGTAGACAACGTGGGGCCGGGTTGACCATTGTTTACCTCGCGGTAGACCACGTGGGGCCGGGTTGACCATTGTTTACCTCGCGCTGGACAACGTGGGGCCGGGTTGACCATTGTTTACCTCGCAGTAGACCACGTGGGGCCGGGTTGACCATTGTTTACCTCATGGTAGACCACGTGGGGCCGGGTTGACCATTGTTTACCTCATGGTAGACCACGTGGGGCCGGGTTGACCATTGTTTACCTCATGGTAGACCACGTGGGGCCGGGTTGACCATTGTTTACCTCGTGGTAGACCACGTGGGGCCGGGTTGACCAGTGTTTACCTCGTGGTAGACCACGTGGGGCCGGGTTGACCAGTGTTTACCTCGCGGTAGACCACGTGGGGCCGGGTTGACCATTGTTTACCTCGCGGTAGACCACGTGGGGCCGGGTTGACCATTGTTTACCTCGCGGTAGACCACGTGGGGCCGGGTTGACCAGTGTTTACCTCGCGGTAGACCACGTGGAGACGGGTTGACCATTGTTTACCTCGCGGTAGACCACGTGGGGCCGGGTTGACCAGTGTTTACCTCGCGGTAGACCACGTGGGGCCGGGTTGACCATTGTTTACCTCGCGGTAGACCACGTGGGGCCGGGTTGACCATTGTTTACCTCGCGGTAGACCACGTGGGGCTGGGTTGACCATTGTTTACCTCGCGGTAGACCACGTGGGGCCGGGTTGACCAGTGTTTACCTCGCGGTAGACCACGTGGGGCCGGGTTGACCATTGTTTACCTCGCGGTAGACCACGTGGGGCCGGGTTGACCAGTGTTTACCTCGCGGTAGACCACGTGGGGTCGGGTTGACCAGTTTACCTCGTGGTAGACCACGTGGGACCGGGTTGACCAGTGTTTACCTCGCGGTAGACCACGTGGGGCCGGGTTGACCAGTGTTTACCTCGCGGTAGACCACGTGGGGCCGGGTTGACCATTGTTTACCTCGCGGTAGACCACGTGGGGCCGGGTTGACCAGTGTTTACCTCGCGGTAGACCACGTGGGGCCGGGTTGACCATTGTTTACCTCGCGGTAGACCACGTGGGGCTGGGTTGACCATTGTTTACCTCGCGGTAGACCACGTGGGGCCGGGTTGACCAGTGTTTACCTCGCGGTAGACCACGTGGGGCCGGGTTGACCATTGTTTACCTCGCGGTAGACCACGTGGGGCCGGGTTGACCAGTGTTTACCTCGCGGTAGACCACGTGGGGTCGGGTTGACCAGTTTACCTCGTGGTAGACCACGTGGGACCGGGTTGACCAGTGTTTACCTCGCGGTAGACCACGTGGGGCCGGGTTGACCAGTGTTTACCTCACAGTAGACCACGTGGGGCCGGGTTGACCAGTGTTTACCTCGCGGTAGACCACGTGGGGCCGGGTTGACCAGTGTTTACCTCGTGGTAGACCACGTGGGGCCGGGTTGACCAGTGTTTACCTCGTGGTAGACCACGTGGGGCATCAGAGCTGAACGTTTACGGATGGTTTGTGCTGGGTGTGGAGAGCTGAACATTTTGGTAGATGTTAGGTGTTGAGAGCTAAAGACTAACAAAATAGTTAGGAGGAGGATGATGGATAGTAGAGATCTTGTATGTTATGTGTGTGTCTAAGAGTGTGTAAAAGAAAATCAATGTGCTGGTCGTGATAAGAGAGGAGTCTGTCAATCTGTTTGCCTAATAAAGATTTCCAGTAGACATTGAGAGCAGAAATGTTAGTACTGTCATGGAGGTTTTCGCTGGTATTTGTCACGTGCCGCCGCTCACCTTGGCCTTGTGTTACGTGAGGTTACAGTTAAACAGCGGGGGATCGTGCTACTGATCCTATCACCTCACGCTGTGGGTCTTCGCTCCCTCCACTACGGTATCACACATCACCCCCAGGGAGCCCTCCTAGTCATGCCTCAAGACCGGCCACCACTATTTGACCTTAGATCCAAGGGGGAAAGGAGAAGGCCCAGCCCACACTGCTAAGCTCAATCCTGCAGTATGTGACTCCCCCACCGGGCCTGCCCACCTATGCGTGCAGAGAATTTGCCAGACTTCCGGCCGTAGCCTCACTTCCACCTCTTACCTTCTGGTCGCCAGCTGAGTAATTCTGTCTGCATCCCAGCAACGCTGTTAGTTCGAATATAATATTTACAGCTGCCCAGGGCCTTTCTATATGCTGCAAGTACTAGAATTCAAATGTACAGTCGTGTTGCCAACACAGGGTCACTCTATTCAATGTCAGTACCAGTACAGTATCATCATATATCATTCATCCACAAAGCTCAGTGAGATGGAAGTTACATCAAAAGCAGTAATAACATAAAAGTTTACTCAAAGTTAAACCACAAACACACGAGGTACATATATAGACTTATGGAAATAATAAAAATAATGGTGACAGCAGCACTCCTCTGGTGGCCGCCGGCAACTCGCATCAGCTGATCGAGTTAAAGGGATCCCTGTCCCCCCCTCACTTGGGCGACTCCATCAGCAGAGCTCTTCGGTCCTCCACAGGCCAGCCACACGCTGCCTTCACCAATCAGTAAAATGATATATACGTGCTGTCCCACAGCCTAATCTACTCCTATGACTTGTATGCACTCTAATAAATGCCTAAGCATAATAATAGGCCTATCTTGCCTAACAATCAAGGGAAATATGGGAGGGAAAAATTATCTACCTTAACATATCCTGTCCTCAGACGCCTGGGCTCCAGTCGCTGTTCACTGGGTCCTCTGTTCCTCAGCGTTTCAGAAGCGTTACGAGTCTGTAGGCGTCGTGAAGATCCTCGTCATCTCCGTGCTCATTCCCCGAGTGAACTTCCTGGGTGCTGGCTCGTCCAGTTGTCACTGCACACGTCATTTCCTCAAGCACTCCTTCACCGAGACCACTCACTCATGGATCAGGATGCATCTTCTCCCTTTCGAGTGTATGCTCTCAACGAAGCGCCAAATATCTCTGAGCGCCTGGCGCTCTGCAGGCGGCGAGCTAGGTCTCCCGTTGATGTCACAGACCCAGGGGAGGGCTCTGATTGGTCAATGAAGTAATGTGACCTCAGCCAGCCAATCACCGACCACCGGGCGCCGCACACAAAATGGTGGATTTGCAGGCTAGGGGGCGCCATTTTGTTGTACCCAGGGGCGACATTTTCCACTTCCCTGCAAATTTACAAATGCAAATTTCTCCCCAAATAAGCAACCATTTTGGAAGCCTCATACCTCAACAGATTCCCTGCATCTCAGAGAACCTGCAGGTAAGCTGATATGACTCTTACAACTGGCATATGGGAGAAACTGGAGAGGGTACCGTCACATATTGAAGTCTTCCCATCTAGTGTAAAGTATCCATCTAAGTGCTCTGTTTTATATTCTGCAGTTTTAGTTTATTAGTTGCTGCCGCTAAGGAAAGAGCAAGTGGAGCATACGTTAGGAGAGGTCTGGTAAGTGCTTTATAGAGGTGCGTTTTAGTATCAACTTTGGCAAATCTAAGTCTGTATAATTTGTTCATGGCCTTGAGAGCTATTGCATGTTTCTGTTAAGTGTGTGTGTGTGTGTGTACTCACCTAGTTGTGTCTGCAGGATCGAGCATTGACTCTTGGATCCTACCTTTCGAGCATCGGTTGTTTACAGCAATGACTCCTGTCCCATTTCCCTATCATACCTGATTTTAAAATTATGAATAGTATTTGCTTCCACGACCTGTTCCTGAAGTGCATTCCATTTTCCCACTACTCTCACGCTAAAAGAAAACTTCCTAACATCTCTGTGACTCATCTGAGTTTCCAGTTTCCATCCATGTACCCTCGTTCTGTTACTATTCCGTGTGAACATTTCGTCTATGTCCACTCTGTCAATCCCTCTGAGTATTTTATACGTTCCTATCATGTCCCCCATCTCCCTTCTTCTTTCTAGTGTCGTAAGGCACAGTTCCCTCAGGCGCTCCTCATACCCCATCCCTTGTAGCTCTGGGATGTTCTAACTTTTGCCAGTGTAGAGCATGCTGCTGTCGTTATCCTATTTATATGTGCCTCATGAGATAGATTAGGTGTTGCGTCCACACCCAGGTCTCTTTCGCGCGTCGTCACAGGTAGGCTGTTCCCCTTCATTGTGTACTGTCCCTTTGGTCTCCTATCTCCTAGTCCCATTTCCATAACTTTACATTTGCTCGTGTTGAATTCAAGTAGCCATTTCTCTGACCATCTCTTCAACCTGTTCAGGTCCTCTTGGAGGATCCTGCAATCCTCATCTGTCACAACTCTTCTCATCAACTTTGCGTCATCCGCAAACATCGACATGTAGGACTCTACGCCTGTAAACATGTCGTTAACATATACAAGAAATAGAATTGCTTCCAGCACCGATCCTTGTGGTACTCCACTTGTTACTGTTCGCCAGTCCGACTTCTCGCCCCTTACCGTAACTCTTTGGCTCCTTCCTGTTAGGTAGTTCCTTATCCATGCTAGGACCTTTCCCCCCACCCCCGCCTGTCTCTCGAGTTTGAACAGCAGTCTCATGTGCGGTACTGTATCAAAGGCTTTTTGGCAGTCCAGAAATATGCAGTCTGCCCAACCATCTATGTCCTGTCTTATCCTCGTTATTTTATCATAGAATTCCAGAAGGTTTGTTAGGCACGATTTCCCTGTCCAGAACCCATGTTGATGTTTGTTCACAAACCTAATGTTCTCCAGGTGTGCAACCAGTCGTAGCCTAATTATTCTTTCCAGTATTTTACAGGGGATGCTTGTCAGTGATACAGGTCTATAGTTAAGTGCCTCCTCCCTATTGCCTTTCTTGAAGATCGGCACGACATTTGCCTTCTTCCAGCAACTGGGCAATTCTCCCGACATATGTGACTCATTAAAGATCATTGCCAGAGGCACGCTGAGGGCCTGCGCTGCTTCTTTTAGTATCCACGGTGATACTTTGTCTGGTCCAACTGCTTTAGTTGCATCTAGAGTTGTCAACTGTTTCATTACCTCCTCTGCTGTCACCTCTATATCTGATAGTCTTTCATTTAGGGTAACCCCTTCCAACAATGGGAGCTGCTCAGGCTCGGTAGTGAACACTCCATGGAAACTGGCGTTCAGTGCCTCGCAGATTTCCTTGTCACTTTCAGTATATGCTCCCTCTGTCTTCCTTAGTCTTGTCACTTGGTCGTTCACCGACATTTTTCTTCTTATATGACTGTGTAGTAACTTAGGTTGTTTTTTCGCTTTGATTGCAATATCATTCTCATATTCCTTTTCCGATGTTCGTCTTATGTTAATGTAATCGTTCCTAGCTCTGGTGTATCTGATCCTGTTGTCCTCTGTCCTTTGTCTTCTGTACTTCCTCCACTCCCGCCTGCTGGACATTTTTGCTTCCTGACACTGTCTATTAAACCATGGGTTATTATATTCCTTCTTATTTATTCCCTTTACTGTTGGTATAAATCTCTCTTCGGCCTCCTGGCATTTCTGTATGACCAGGTCCATCATATCTTGGACTGTTTTTCCTCTAATTTCTTCCTCCCACTGCACTTCACCCAGATAGTCCCTTATCCTCTTATAGTCGTGTGTGTGTGTGTGTGTGTGTGTGTGTGTGTGTGTGTGTGTGTGTGTGTGTGTGTGTGTGTGTGTGTGTGTGTGTGTGTGTGTGTGTGAAAGCGTAATTGTCGATCAAGTGTGAGGCCAAGAACTGTGGTGGAAGGAGATGCATAAATGTTAGTGGGATTAGGAGAGTGTGAACAGGAATATGACATGCAGGTCTTTTACAGAAAAAGTTGGTGATTTTTTATTTGTTGGAGTTGGTTTTAATGCGTCAGCCATACTCGCATTCTGTTACTACATCGAGTTCTTGTGCTTTCTGTGATAATGTGTCAGTGGAGCTGCCGGTGACAAGGTGAGAGACATTAACAGCGTAGCATATAGTTAGTGAGGTGCGAATAGGGTCAGGAATGTCATTGATGTATAGGATGTAAAGTGTTGGAGCAAGAACAGAGCTTTGGGGAATACCATCATGTTAGTTGTAGTTAGTGTTGTCGGAGGAACTTAATCCTCATTGTCCTCTTGTTTAAGTAGTTAGTAAGAAGTTTGGTGGTGATAAGGGGGAAGATTCAAGTTGTTGCATAATTTGAATTTGAGCCCGTCATGTCAAACAGTATCAGAAGTATTCTCAACGTCCTTAATGATGAGAACAGTCTTAACTCTTTGGTGATGGTTGATGCTTATGTAATTGGTCATGATATTTAAGGCGTCATGTGTGGACCGGTCAGGCGGAAGTGAAACTTGCCTTTCAAAGACTTTGCCAAGTGTGTCTAGAAGGCTGATGGGTCTGTAGTGTTTGGATCAGTGTGAGGTTTCCCAGGTTATGGAATGAGAACAGTAGTGGCAGAGTTGAAGGTGAGAGGAAAATAACCAGAGGCAAGAAGGGAGGTGAATAAGTTAGTGACAGCAGCAATGATAGAAGCAGGTAATTGTTGGAGGGTGTGTCCAATGTCGGACGCACCAGGGGCTCAGCGACGAGTGCCCATGAGAGCTGTCTTGACACCAGCTGGAGTCAGCGGAGTCTGTAGTTCAGTGTGAGAGTTGAGGTTGTCAAGGTGGATGAGGTCGTCAGGTGTGGTTTCACGTCTGGTTTGGTGTACCCAGTCTTCAACTACTTCAGTGTTGGGGAGAGTAGTTGTTCAGGAGGATGTGGAGGAAAAATGCATTCCCAATGGTGTTTGAAAATGTTAAATACTTCGTCAGGTTCGGCCATTTTGTTATTTTGTAGAAGGTATGTATGTATGTATGGTGTATGAAGTGATCCTTGAAAGCGTTTGATTTGTTTCCAGAATTCCTGTTGTGTCAGTGTTCTGTGTTCTGTTTGTTCAATGAGGTGTTTCCAGTGTTTTGTGTGGTCTTCATCGAGGCTGTTGAGGATGTGGTTTTTTAGTGTTATGAGATCCCAGAGTACTTGTCCCTAGCGATGTGTGTTGTGTAGGACTAGAGTGTGATAACAAGCTGGGAGGCGTTTAGTGAGAACGGAAGGGGTGAAAGTGAAATGTGGTTTGTGTGGTGTTTTAGGAATGGTGATGTTTGGTGCAAGGATGATGGTGTTTTGTATATTGTGTGTCACTGTCAGTGTGATGTTTGTCATTGTATTCATAAGTGAGATTAGTATCATCAATGTGTTGTTTGAACATGTCCCAGTTTGTCCTCTAGTATGAGAAATAAGGAGTGCTGGGGATGAGAATGGGATTGTTGGAGACTGAGAATGGAATATGATTTGAGCCCGAAATGGGACCTGGTGAAACATAGTGATGGAGGTTGTTTCCGTGTCTGTTGGTGTATATAAGCTCAAGTTTGCCAGAAGCTGCATGTATGAAATAGGTGGGGAAGTCACGACCAAGGAAGAACAGATGTTTTTGAAGTTATAGTTGATGAAACTGTTGTCCATGCTGATTTGTGGGGGTGTGGTGGAATGTAGGATGCTGTGCATTGAGGTCTGCAGGCAGGAAAACAGGCAAGTGAGTATAGTTGAAGAGAATAGTGATGTCTTGCATGGAACTGCCAGTGTTAGGACGGATGTAGGTCGTGCAGATGATGAGCGGACCCATGTGGGTGTGGACTTTGATAGCTAGGAATTGTTTGTGAGGCCAGGGAGTGTGTAAAAGTTCATGTTTGTATGAAGAACGTATGAGTATTGCAACTCCTTCATGTGCTTCATCAGGTGACTGGTAAGAGGAGCAGCCATAATGTTTGATTTTATGTGAGTTCGTAATGAATGTGCTCTTCAATAATAGCACATCAGGTCTCTTGGCCTTATTAAACTCTGACACTGTGTATCTAATGGAGAAATATTTAATTGAATAATCTTTATGAATGTTGATAATGGAATAAGTTGCTGTTGGGATTTTATGTGTGTACAAGATGACCAGGAGGACAGCGTGATTCAAGTTGTGCGACATTGATTGAAAAGGATGTGTTTGGAAGGAGGGAGGGACGACAAGTGGAGGGTAGACTACGAGAAGCGGGAGTTAGACAACGAGTTGAGCGGCCTCGTTGCGAAACAGGTTACTGACGGAATAACTGGAGCAGATGGGAGATAGTGTCAGAAGGCTACTTGGCAGGGGTGAGAGGGAAGTAACAGAAGTTATAGTATTTGATGTGAGATGAGCAGTAGAGGGGACGATCTTGGGAGAGGAAGTAGTAGGGAGTACTTGGGACTTGGGTGGGCCGGTTTGGGATAGTACAGGGTTTACAGTCTGGTTAGTGGTTCTGGGGGAACTACAGTATTCTCAGCAGCTGAAGTCATGATGGTTTGTGGAGTGTGGACTAGAGGTAAGAATGGAGCAGAGCGTAAGAGAGGAGGAGGAGGAGGGACAGAGATACTGGGAAGACCTTTGTGAGTGAGAAAAATCGGAATATAGTCTACAAAATCATGCCCATCATCCTTAGCCTTCAGATATGCAGCTAATACACAGGCAGTGACTCGTTCGTGTGTGAGGTTCTGAAGAGGAGAATAAGGTGGAGGAGGTGGGTGAGGGAAGAGAGGTGGAGAGGGCAGAGTTTATTGTGCAGTAGTAGAGTGGTGATGTTGCTGGTGAGGACAAGTCTTAGAGATGGTGCATCTCTACCAGTACTCAAAATGTACTACGTTCAAACCGTTAGGTCACTCATCGACTATGCTGCTCCTGCTCTTACATCCCTCAGTGATAACCAATGGGAGAAACTGGAAGTGTCTCAAAATGATGCTCTCAGAACAATGCTGGGAGCACCTATATGGACGCGTCGAGAGAATCTAAGAATGGAAACCAACTTACCAGCCTTGGAAAACAGGATCAAACAAAGGATAGCCACCATAACAGCAAAACTTGTTGGAACAAAACTGTCAATCAAAGACAGCATACACAGATCGCTTCAAAGAAACCTTCAATATAGAACAAGTGCATGGACTGATAATTCTGGTCAAGATTCTAGAGAAAGTGGACTTGAAATGGACCATTAAAAGCAAAGGGGAAGATAGACCATATCGACATTTTCGGCAGCCTCCTCCATGGGAAGACTCGAATCTAAAGATAATCATTGAAGGATTACCAGTTAAAAAATCAGCATGTGACTCGCAGAGGCTCAAGGAAGTAATAGAACAACAAATGGAAACCATCTCAAGATCTACAATGACTCACATCTTCACAAACGGATCAGTTGATCAAGAAAGAGGTTCTGCTGGGGCAGCAGTTTACACTACCAACCATGAAGCTTACTGGAGCATGAATAGTGGGTGCTCAACATTGCAAACAGAATGATATGCCCCTGAAGGAGGCAATAAACTATACAATTGAGAATACTTTTCATGATGTCATCATTCATACCGACTCTAAATCTTCGCTCCAGGCATTGTTATCCAGTCAGCACAGAGATAATATACAACTCCTCACAGAAATCCAACATATAGGAAAAGAAGCCCATAATCTAGGGCTGTCAATCACCCTAAATTGGATACCAAGTCACATTGGCATAGATGGTAATGAAAAGGCAGACTCACTAGCAAAAACTGCCACTGCTATACCTGTTGTGCAGGTTCAAATACCTCCAAGTTTTTCACAGATTAAGGAGCAAATCAAAAAGAAAATTCGCCCAACTTTCAAAAGTTGCCACAGCGCCAAAGTAGCGGAAGGAAGATCCACTGTGATATGGTAGGAACAAGCCACTGGGTACTACTATTTCAAGCCTGACCAAAAAATATCTACAGACATTGCAGTAGCCATACAGAGACTCATGCTTGGTTACAAGTGCTGCTGAGAGGTAATGAACCCAATAGTTAAAAGAGTGTCACATCTGTGGAACAGAAGCAGAGGCGCCACTGTTGCACTACTTACTGGAATGTGAAGCTACTGAAGCCCTGCGCATCAAGCTCAACATTATTCCAACGACAGCAGCTGCATTAGATGCACATTCCATCGCGACTACAATGATTAGAAAAGCCGTTGAGGAATGGGTCTCGCTAGTGAGAATTCTGCATCTACATCCGCTACCAAGATAATGTTATTAAAACAAGAATAAAACCAGTGCACTAAAATAGAAACGAAAAAGAAACACGAAAAAAGGAAGAATCCCCTCCTCCATTTAAAAACTTTGACCCAAATATCACAGTAACAAGGTTATTGCGAATAACCTAACTTAATTACAGGCTCACCATAGCCCGTGCTACATGGGTATTTCGTTCTGAGTAGCTAAATCTAAAACAACAACAACAACATGCTGGTGAGGGGAAGCATGAAGGGTACTGGCAGAGGACATGGAGTTGGCTGATACTGTTTGGGGATGGGTCGGGGTTTTGGGAGGTTGGGGAAGAATGAGGTTGTGCATGAGTGGTAGGCTGGTTAGTACGAAGAGTTTTCAGAGTTTGTTTCCTCAGAGGGCAAGATTTATCTACTGCTGAATAAGCGTCCTGGCAATTAGTGTATTTTGGGGTGGTGGGCCGAGCAATGAGTCTAAAAATGGCCTTTTACAGAGCAAATTTTTGGACTTCTGCATTTGCATGTTTCATGATTGGGGTGAGTGTGTAGGCCAGGTCTAGGACCTGACCTGAAGGTCTCACCAAGCACTAACACTGGGTCCAGGAAGGTTGCAACTCCCAGCTCCCACGATCATGAGATTCCACAACTGGCTCGGCAGTGTCAGAAACGAAAGAAATTTAGGAGAATAGAAAAAAGAATGCACTTATGCCATGACACAGCTGCAAAGTGTGAACTTCTCACCTGGGCCTGTTCTGGCCCGAAGTGGGGCTGTTTACCTAAATGCAGTCCGACCCACAAAAACATTAAACAATACTCAGAAGATGCTGCGAGGAAGATGTCACAGCTTAGGACGAGATGTGTTGGCTGGGAAGCACTTGGGTCTGCTCCAATACTTCTGCTGGCTGGGAATTAGTCTTGCCTGCACCGAAGTGCTCGTCCAGGCTGGAGAATTCATAGCTGCTGTGGAACAGGGAGTCGTGGCTGGCACACTCATTATAGATCCATCTACTCAATCAAGATGTGAGGAACATTGGTGGGGTAAGCGTGCATAGCGCTCAAGCAGTGGGCCGCCTAAGGGGACATGAGGTGGATTGTTAAAAGTTGTTCTAGTGCAATCAAAATTTACTGACATTTTATATGTAAAAAGAGCTGCAACTGATTCAAGTTTCAGCATCGCAGCCTAAATAGAGAGGGAGGAAAAAAAAACGTATTTTAGACGATTTTTCAACATTTTTCAACGTGTTACTACAAACACACGTGTCAACCGTAATCATTTCTATGACACTCAGCTGTCACATTACCATATAATAAAGGTTTTGTAGCCATATTTCTACCCCAAATGTATTTAGTGCAATAATACAAATTTTCAAAGTTTTCCCAAAAAATTATGCAACAAAATGAACTTTATAAATATTTATAAAATCAATAAATGTACTTAACAAAACAAATCGGCGCCAGTTTTTAGAGGCATAAACTCTACATATAATGTGCAAGTTTCATGTAAATTGAATAATAAATGAAGAGTTTGAACTCCCATGTAGTTGTTAATTATTTACTTGTACAAAACAAAGGTCTAAGTTCAGCCACCTGTTTCTAAGGTTGACGTCGACCAATTTCATTCAAAATTTGCACCCTTGCAGATAGGCGTGCCTTCAGAAAGGTGTGTAAGTTCCATGAAGATCGCCTGATAACAAATGAAAAAAAAAATAGGAGAAAAAAACAAAGATTGCCAGCAGTTTTATATTTACAATTATTTATGATGTAATATCAAAATATAACACTAAAACATAGTAACCTAGTATAATTGGTCTGAAATATGGGTCCTCAAGGTGGCACTACAATGGCACTAGTAGGCACCTGCCCCATAGCCAGGGTCAGCTTCCTCAGGGGCCTTTCTTGGCTTGGTGGTGCATCTCGTATGGTTCTGCATCTTGTCCTTCATGTTGAAGTACCAGTCGGTCATGTCATTCTGTGGTAGACCAAGGAGGTTGGCCTGAGATCCCATCATATACCCAGCGTTGTAGTTGACGGTTGTCACTGCCATGGCCAAGTCAACCATTACACGACCAACATATTTGTCTTTGGAGGCGAGTTTCCAAACTCGGTGGTGTAGAGACTCGTTTGGATTCTGAGTCTTCCCCTTCAGGCACTTGGTCACGTTGTCCTCCGATACAAGATTGTAGTAGATCTTCTACATAGATAGATTAAAGTCTTCAGTCATGTGAATACTCGGTAGCTGGAAATGTACAATCATCTTCTTGTATGATCGTGGGGTCAATCCATTTGCAATGTCTTGCTGGTAGAAACAGCAAAAGTCTTTGCCTTTAGGGCAGTGCACGTGCACTGGCTTTTCATCAGTGGACGTGCATGGAACAGTCCGGACAGGCAGGCATCCCTCATTTGTTTCCAGTCAGTGTCGATGTTATTCCTGATGGCTTTTGTGAAGTAACCTGCCAACTTCAGAATGGTGCTGTCAGTTAGTTTTCCTTTTCCTTTGGCCAGTGACATTCGTCTGGATCCTTTTGAATCGCCTTTTGAATCCTTCAATTCAACAGCTGTTTTCTGGAAGTTGCGGAGCTGTGTTGCAAGTCTCTTGCTGAAGTGATTTACACTCAGCCTTTTCCTCCTTTACGTCTCCATATGGTCCAGCACCATTATTCATTCCACAAACTTTATTGAATGCCGAATAGTCACCATCACCCACCAAGGTCGTATACCTGAGTTGGATGTCTTGAGATCGACCCCACATCAATACCGCGGCATCCGCTTCCATATTTTTGGCAGTGCCATCGTAGTTCTTGTCACAATCCGGTAAATGTTTACCCATCTCATTGTCAAACTCGGCCTGGGTTATCTTTCCATTTTGTTTTCTACGCTTGAACGTTTGGCACTTCTTGCAGTTTTTGCAGAAAGTATTGTAGTCCACAACAGCCCTGTGAATATTTCCACAACAAAAGCAGTGCCAATTTGTGAATGATGGCCCCTTGTATGCCAAGATCCATCAAAGGACACATCAATGTCCAGGACGCCAGCATTGGGGTGTTTATCTAAATGTTTTCTGTAATGTTCGACTATGATACTGCGAGTGTTTTCTTGCAAATGCACCCATCTCTCATTAGCAGCATCTCTTATCTTCTGGATCCTGTTATACATCACATATGATACAAATTTCATTATATTTATGGAACACATAGTATTGTAATATGTATATCCGTGGCCATTTAGCATGTTGCTGTACACTAATGATATCAAATTATCATGATTTCCCATCAATGGTCGAGTAACTGAAATATTACAATCACTAAAGCATTTTTGTCACTTGCACATCATGTTGCACAATCGTAACTGTATGACGTTGTGTAGCCTTTCAGCAATACTCGCATACATAATTCTCATCTAGGTAATTTTCAAGCCTCTTATCTGTCACCATTAGCTGGAAAATTTACCATAATTACGTTATTTTTCATCATAACATAAAACGGTTTGCACCACGGTGTTGCCAGAACCTCGTAGTATTGTTAGAAATATTTCAGAAATATACGATTTAGTCAATTTATTTCGATCTCATGCTCCCTAAGTCAAACTGCGAGCGAGGCAAGTGCGTCCTCTTGCAACGCTGACGACGAAAGATGTAAAAATTATATATGAATACGAAGATACAGGAGAAGATATCTGTTGGGCGAGACTTGAAGAGGGGGCAGCTGAAGGGAAGTTGGTGAGAGGAAGTGTTGAAGTTGTAGGCAAAGAACAGGGCTAAACCCAGCTGCGTGTCTTGAATTGATGCAGGAGCAGACAAGAGGATGGTAAGCGTTGTAACATTTACAGAGATGTTACAACGTGTAGTAGTTGCAGTGTAGTACAACTACTAGTAGTAGTCTGACTGTAGTAGACACCAGACTAGTAGTAGTCTGACTGTAGTAGACACCAGACTGTAGTAGTAGTCTGGTGCAGTAGTTGAGGTAGAGACTTGAGTTGAAGAGGTGAAGACTTCTGTAGGAACAGTGAAGGTCGGGAGACCATTCGCCTTGTACAATACATTGAGAAGTCTTATGAACTCTTGGTAGTTGGATCCAGCAAGCCTTTCTGCCAGAAATGTCAGAGCATACACAGTACTGTTAACGGTGTTGAGAACAGACATCTGCTGCAAAGGTTGCTTGAGTGCTTGGCCGGCGGTCTGGGAGCTGGACCACCATTGGCTTGCAGGCTGCACGGTTGCTCCTTCTCCCAGAAGCTCTGCGAAGTTGGCGACTTTGTATGTGTAAAGCCATTGATGCACGGCGAGTCATGGAGGCCTGCTTGGCGTCGGACACCTTGATTCCTTTGATTCGTGAAGGGCACTCAGCGGAGACAGAAATATGATCACCTTCACAGAGAAGGCAGTGAAGACATTTGTTGGTGCAGTCCAACAAATGCAACATGGTTTTACAAATGGCCGTTCATGTTTAATAAATTTGCTAACTTTTTATTCCAGCATAGTTGAGGCAGTTGATAGTGGTAAGGATTGTGATGTTGTGTACCTTGACTTTAGCAAAGCTTTTGATACAGTGCCACATGAAAGACTAATTAAAAAAATAGAAGCTCATGGTATTGGGGGTGCTATATTAACTTGGATTAGGGCATGGCTATTCCAAAGGAAACAGAGAGTTAGTATAAATGGGGTTAAGTCAGAGTGGGATAATGTTGTTAGTGGAGTACCTCAGGGCTCTGTCCTGGGACCTCTGTTGTTTATAATATATATAAATGATTTAGATTCAGGTTTGAGTAGCAACATTTGCAAATTTGCCGATGATACGAAAATCGGTAGGGAAATTAATTCGGAGGAGGACTCACTATCACTTCAAGTTGATCTAGATAGGGTTTTGAAATGGTCAAATGATTGGCAAATGCAGTTTAATGCTGATAAATGTAAGGTTCTAAGGCTGGGTAATGATGATAGGGTTACAAGATACGAGCTAGATGGTGTTGAGATTGTGAAGTCGGATTGCGAAAGGGATCTGGGAGTTATGATTAGTAAGAATTTAAAACAAAAGGATCAATGCATAAATGTTCGTAATAAGGCAAATCGGACACTTGGATTTATTAATCGCAGCGTTAGTAACAAGACACCTGGTGTGGTTCTCAAGCTATATCTTGCTCTAGTTAGGCCCCATTTAGATTATGCAGTTCAGTTTTGGTCGCCATATTATAGAATGGATATAAATTCACTTGAACGTGTCCAGCGTAGGATGACTAAGTTAATTAATTTAGGAAAGACTTGGGTAAATACTGGTTCGGTAACAGGGTTGTTGATTTAAGAACATAAGAACAAAGGCAACTGCAGAAGGCCTGTTGGCCCATACGAGGCAGCTCCTATTTATAACCACCCAATCCCACTCATATACATGTCCAACCCATGCTTGAAACCATCGAGGGACCCCACCTCCACAATGTTACGCGGCAATTGGTTCCACAAATCAACAACCCTGTTACTGAACCAGTATTTACCCAAGTCTTTCCTAAATCTAAACTTATCCAATTTATACCCATTGTTTCGTGTTCTGTCTTGTGTTGATACTTTTAATACCCTATTAATATCCCCTTTGTTATGTCCATTCACCCACTTGTAAACCTCTATCATGTCACCCCTAACTCTTCGCCTTTCCAATGAATGCAACTTAAGCTTTTTTAATCTTTCTTCATATGAAAGATTTCTAATTTGGGGAATTAACTTAGTCATCCTACGCTGCACACGTTCAAGTGAATTTATAGCCATTCTATAATATGGCGACCAAAACTGAACTGCATAATCTAAATGGGGCATAACTTGAGCAAGATATAGCTTGAGAACCACACCAGGTGTCTTGTTACTAACGCTGCGATTAATAAATCCAAGTGTCCGATTTGCCTTATTGCGAACATTTATGCATTGATCCTTTTGTTTTAAATTCTTACTAATCATAACTCCCAGATCCCTTTCGCAATTCGACTTCGCAATCTCAACACCATCTAGCTCGTATCTTGTAACCCTATCATCATTACCTAACCTCAGAACTTTACATTTATCAGCATTAAACTGCATCTGCCAATCCTTCGACCATTTCAAAACCCTATCTAGATCAACTTGAAGTGATAATGAGTCCTCCTCCGAATTAATTTCCCTACCGATTTTCGTATCATCGGCAAATTTGCAAATGTTGCTACTCAAACCTGAATCTAAATCATTTATATATATTATAAACAACAGAGGTCACAGGACAGAGCCCTGAGGCACCCCACTTACAACATTTTCCCACTCTGACTTGACTCCATTTATACTAACTCTCTGTTTCCTTTGTTATAGCCATGCTCTAATCCAGCTTAATATAGCACCCCCAATACCATGAGACTCTATCTTTTTAATCAGTCTTTCATGTGGCACTGTATCAAAAGCTTTGCTAAAGTCAAGGTACACAACATCGCAATCCTTACCACTATCAACTGCCTCAACAATGCTAGAATAAAAAGATAACAAATTTGTTAAACATGAACGGCCATTTATAAAACCATGTTGCGACTCAATTATTAATTTATGTTTCTCAAGATGAAGACGAATTTTATTTGCTATTATAGATTCGAGTAACTTTCCCACAATAGACGTTAGGCTAATTGGTCGATAGTTAGACGCAAGTGATCTATCTCCTTTCTTAAAAACTGGTATCACATTAGCAACTTTCCAAAACTCTGGCACTCTGCCTGACTCTATTGATTTATTAAATATGGTTGACAGTGGGTCACAAAGCTACTCTTTGCATTCTTTAAGCACCCTGGCAAACACTTCATCCGGCCCTGGGGATTTGTTTGGTTTGAGTTTTACTATTTGTTTAAGAACATCCTCCCTGGTAACTGTTAAACTCTGTCAACCTGTCCTCGTCCCCACCCACATAGACTTGTTCAGCTGAAGGCATATTGTTAAGTTCCTCTTTAGTAAATACAGATACAAAATATTTATTAAAAATACTACTCATCTCTTCATCTCTATCTGTTATTTGACCTGTCTCAGTTTTTAATGGACCTATCCTTTCCCTAGTCTTAGTACGATATAACTGAAAAAACCCTTTAGGATTTGTCTTTGCTTGCCCTGCTATGCGAACTTCATAGTTTCTTTTTGCTTTCCTTATCTCTTTTTTAACATTTCTAACCAGTTGTTGAATTCCTGTTCTAAAGTGACCTCCCCATTTTTAATCCTTTTGTACCAAGCTCTCTTTTTACCTATAAGGTTCTTCAAATTCTTTGTTATCCACTTTGGGTCATTAGTATTCGATCTATTCAATTTGTATGGTATACTACGTTCCTGTGCTTTGTTTAGAATATTTTTAAATAAGTTATATAATGAATCCACATCGAAATCCCCATTTACGTCACCTATCGCTGGGTTCATGCCTCGCTCCAAGACCGGCCCCCACCCCATACCCAAGACTTTCCAATCAATTTGACCCAAAAAATTTCTTAGGCTATTAAAATCAGCTTTTCGAAAATCTGGCACTTTAACAGAATTTTCTCCTACAGGTCTATTCCATTCTATGCTAAATCTGATTTCTTTGTTATCACTATTCCCTAGCTCACTCCCTATTTCGATGTCATTAATTTGTGTTTCCCTGTTAGTTAACACTAAATCTAAAATATTATTTTCCCGTGTTGGTTCCTTAATGTGTTGCGTAAGAAAGCAATCGTCAATTAATTCTAGAAAATCTTCTGCTTCACTATTCCCTGTTTTGTTCAACCAGTTTATTCCACTAAAATTAAAGTCACCCAAGACGTAAATACTGTTAGATCTAGATGCTCTTGGTATTTCATCCCATAGATGCTTTGCTTCCATTCTGTCTAAGTTTGGTGGCCTATATATAACTCCTATTATAATATTATTTGCTTTTTCGTATAATTTTATCCAAATAGTTTCTGTGTGTGGCTCAGTTTTGATTCCCTCTTTGAGACTACATTTCAAATTGTCCCTAACATATATGGCTACTCCCCCTCCTCGTCTAATATATCTATCTGTGTGAAATAGTTTAAATCCATTTATTTGATATTCAGCTAATAGTTCTATATTTTCTACATTCATCCACGTTTCGGTAAGTGCAATAATATCTATTTTTTTTGTGCAGACAAGAGCATTTAATTCGTTAATTTTATTTCTTAGACTTCTACTGTTAGTGTAATATACCCTAAGTGAATTGTTATTTTGAGGCCCTTCTCTTTCCCTGATCATTTTGCCAATTCCTTTCTCCCACAAACACATGCTTTTATTATCTCCTTCCTCCAAATCAATTCCCATACCTCTATCTACTAACAGTTTAAACCCAAACACCTCTAACCACTTCTTCCAACGAGTTCGCAACAGCAACAACACCAGCTCTCGATAGATGCTCCCCATCACGCGCATACATTTCATTTCTTCCATAGAAGTGTTCCCAGTTGTTTATGAAAGATATTGCATTTGATTTGCAATATCTTTCCAGCCGGCAATTGACACCAAGTGCCCTTGACATCCATTCATTTCCCACTCCCTTTCTTGGAAGAATGCCACATATGATCGGAATTCCTCCCTTGCTCCTAACTAAT
This sequence comes from Procambarus clarkii, assembly GCF_040958095.1. Taxonomy (NCBI): domain Eukaryota; kingdom Metazoa; phylum Arthropoda; class Malacostraca; order Decapoda; family Cambaridae; genus Procambarus; species Procambarus clarkii. The sequence goes on along the minus strand of NC_091172.1, from coordinate 44,254,567 downwards.
TCAATGGCTGTCCTGAATCTCTGTATTAGTTCCTCACTCCTAACTCGCCCAACATCATTACCCCCTGCACTAATACAAATAATGGGTTTGTTTCCATTTCCCGTCATAATATCATTCATGTTTCCAACAATATCACCAATTCCAGCTCCCGGATAGCAAACCCTTAATCTGTTCCCCCTGTCTCTGGCACAAAACGTTCTGTCTAAATACCTCACCTGGGAATCTCCCACAACCAAAATTCGCTTCGATACTCCCTTTTCCTTTCGAGCAGTTTGAGGGACCTGCGCTTCCTCCTCGTTGCTTTGTCTTTGCCACCTTGTTGAACAACAGGTTCAACACAGCACTCGTCCTCTAATACGTCAAATGCGTTAAAAGTCCTTAGGTGTAGGCTATTAGTTGTCGGTTTTGCCAAGGTCTTCTTAAGACCCCTGTCTTTCACAACTTGCCAAGACGAGGTCTTATTATTATTGGTTTCGTCAGTCCTTCTTAATGAGGTCCTGTCAACACTGGCCTCCTCCTTCGTTTCCTCCCGAAGTCTCAGCCGTCGTACCTCCTCCCTCAGGGAATCCATCTCTGCTCTCAGAGCTCCAACCAGACTCACCAAATTTGTGGAACCAATTACCGCATAACATGGTGGAGGTGGGGTCCCTCGATTGTTTCAAGCGTAGGTTGGACATGTATATGAGTGGGATTGGGTGGTTATAAATAGGAGCTGCCTCGTATGGGCCAATAGGCCTTCTGCAGTTACCTTTATTCTTATGTTCTTATGCATATGTTAGGAGTCTGAGAATGAGTGTTTTATATAGATAGAGCTTGGTAGCCTGGGAGGCATGTCTGAGGGGGTAGAGCTTCGGAGGCTATAGCTTTCTTGGATACTGCGTGCGTGTGTGTGTGTGTGAGGGCGGAGGTTGAAGTCTGATGTGAGTCCAAGTACTGTGGTGGTGTTTACTTTCGGGATCTACTCGCCTATTTGTGTTTGCGGGGATTGAGCTCTGGCTCTTTCGTTCCCCTCTCAACTGTCAATCAACTGGTGTACAGAGCCTACTGGGCTCTATCATATCTACATTTAAAACTGTGTATGGAGTCAGCCTCCACCACATCACTGAGGGTTCCTCGGCTACCACAATTGGCTCTAAAAGAGCTTTTGGTACTACCTGGTTTGGTTTGCCAGTTTTTATACATACTGGACATTCATTACATTACTGGATGACATCTTTCTTTAATCCAGGCCAGGTAAAATACTTGCTTATTTTATCATATGTTTTTGCAATACCCTGATGACCGCCTATTGGTGTATCATGGGCTACACTTAGCACTTTTTCTCTATAACCCCTCGGTAGGACCACTTGATTAACTACCTCCCAAGTGTGTGACACAGGTGAGCTCCAAGGTCTCCACTTCTGCATCAACACCTCTTTAGTGTAGTAATAAGTCATAGCCTCCGATTCTGCTTCTAGTTCAGTTACTGCCTTATTATGCAAGTCAGTCAACGTAGGATCAGTTCTTTGCTGATGAATAAAATTTGATTTTGATCACAAGTCTGAAGAGCCAGATGTGGTAACTGGACTACACTCTCCCCTACCCCTTTTTCTAGGAGGTTTGGTGGAGGTACTCCCCATCCTGTTCCCATCTGCTTCTTCCAACTTGGCCATAAAAGTGTCACAAAGATCCACTTTACTATTTGATTTGTTAACCTCTAATTTTGTCTCTTGACTTACATTATTGGGAGTTTGTGATATTTGAGACTCTGATTTTGACTGGGTCACGGCACATGCTGGGTACATTACCTTGTCCTCAGGATCTGTCCATGCCCTAGTCACCTCTGGCTTAGTTAGCATTATTGGGTGGTCATCTCTTTTAACTCGATTACCAGCAAGATCATTCCCCACAATTAGATCAATGCCAGCAACTGGTAATTTAGGACTAACACCTACTAACCTTTTGCCTTTAATAAAATCACAGTCTAGGTTTACTTCTCTCAAGTGTACAGTCTGGAAATCTCCTGTGATTCCCTGTATAATCATTACCTCCCCAGTCTCTGTAGACTGTATATATTCTAACACACTCTCTAATAATAAAGATTGGGATGCTCCTGTATCCCTCAAAATTTTAACATCATGCCACAAACCATTTGCACACTGTAATTTCCCAGTTGATATAAACTCTCCAAAATGATTTATAGCAAGTGCTTTTTCCCCCATTATTTTTGTTACACATTTGGTTTTCCTCCCATCACACACTGTGAGTGCCATAGGCCTCTTTTCTGGGTGGAGAAACCAACAACTCTTAACAACATGACCCTTCCTATGGCAGTAGGAACACTGTTTCAACTCTGGGTGAGGCTTATTACTGGTGTGATCCTCTTTGGGTTTCACATTACTCTCTTTACCACCTGGCACCTTTGAAAAAGTGTTTCCTTGACCTGCTGTTGGGTACATGTGGGACCCAAATCTGACTGAGGAGTTTAGTGCTCGACCAGGTCCTTGTCTATTTGATTGAATTTTATTTCTAAAAGTTACTTTATGCATCAACTCATATTCATCTGCTAATTTAGCCAACTCATAGATATCTCTGGGTAATTTCTCTGCCAAATACAAAGCCACATTAGAAGGTATGCAAGATAAAAATTCTTCTACTAGGAGTAAATTTTTAAGAGAGTCCAGATCCCTAATTTTTCTGTATCTAACCATTTATTAAACATGTGATATTTCTCTTGTGCAAATTCTACCAAGGTTTGACTTGGGTCTCGTCTCAGTTGTCTAAACTTCTGCCTATAAGCCTCAGGAACAAGTTGATAAGCAGTAAGGATGGCTGCTTTTACCTTATCATAGTCAAAACTGTTACTCAAAAGCATAGCTGCAAATATTTTCTGTGCCTTTCCCACCAACTGACCTTGAAGAAGAGATACCCATTGTGGTTCAGGCCACTCCATACTCCGTGCCAACTTTTCAAAATGAATGAAGAATTGGTCTGGGTCAGACTCACAGAATAGAGGAAACTTGACATTTTTGTGAATCTTTAACTGCCTAGGTGTTCCTAAATCATCAACACCGGTATTTTCTGATCTAATTCCCAATTCTGCTAGCCGAATCTGTAACTCTAATTTTTTCTGAGCTAGCTCCACTTCTAATCTCTTCATAGCTAGTTCTTGAGCTTGCTCTGCCTCTATCCTCTTCTGAGCTTGCTGTGCCTCTATCCTCTTCTGAGCTTGCCCTGCCTCTAGCCTCTTCTGAGCTTGCTCTGCCTCTAGCCTCTTCTGAGCTTGCTCTGCCTCAAACTGCAACTTCTTTAGCTCCAATTCTGCCTGCCACTGCATCTGAGTCTCTACCTTTCCTGTAGATACAACATTTGCCCCACTGGTGGACGGGGACTGCTCTAATATTTCCTGTGGCAGAATTTGCTCATCTACCCAGTGTATCATTATTTCTCTTAGCAGTTCCGTCTTCACCATTCCCATGTGCAATAATAGTCCATAGTGCTTGCCAACAGCCACTGGGATAGACTTTTTTGCCGCTTTCAAACCCTCAACACTAGGATCGTCGACAATTTGTTGTGCTACCAAATCCATTTTTAGTGTGCTAAGATACAGCAGACTCCAACACAAATTTTATGATTCTGCACCACCTTTCTCTTTTTAGGCTGAGAATTTGTTTTAAAACTAATAAGGACAGTGCTTAGTTTACTTGACTGCCCTGTCAACTGGTAAATTTTTTGCACTCGAGAACACGCACAAAAATTTCTTAAAACACTTTTCATAAAGATTAATAAAATGTACATAAATAGGTAATAGAGTACACATTCTTATTATACCAATATTAAAAATATTCTAAATTTCTACACAAGTTAAAGTGAATAAATAAGCCACACAATTTTTATGTCAGGTTACACCTACAGGCTATCCACTTTTATTAGGCTTTCGATCAGGCTGCTCAATATGTGAGGTGCTCCCGGACAGGCTACCCAATTGTATCACGGGCTGTGTCTTACTGATGTTATCAGTAGTGATACGTTTTTGTTGTAATAGAGAGCTATCGAAAATTTGGTGGTGGCGGTCCTTAAAATGTTGTCTAGGGAGTATAAGGAGTAAGGAAAACAGCCTAGTACACAAGTCACAAATTTATACGTGCAATTCAACAAGGTGTTTTCCTCACAACATAAGATCACTTCGTATTATAAACTCAAGTGGCTCTGACCACCCCACGGCTCACTGTCCCGTACCTGGTACCGTGCACCCAGCCACCACCGGTATCATCCAGTGACATATATTTTAGCCTCTAGGAAACCTGGACTCTTATAAAACCTCTCCAACTTCTGTAATATTACTCTACCCAATCTTGCAACCCTGGATATAGACAAGGATAGGCTTATCTGACTGTACGGCCGGAGAAAACCCCTCAAATAGCAGGATCGGTCGACAGCGATACACCTCCCCCTCCAGTCAAGACGGCGTCCACCTCTCTTGCCTCATCGCCCCTTAATACTCTATTCTTTACATATGCTATCAAACACATTAATAATTTTATTTACTATATTCCCCATGCATACCTTTTGATAGAGTCCATTTTTCCCTTACATAGTTAGGCTATTCCAGTTCACATTATTTCTGATGATCTCCAGCTGAGAAGGCACTACTTTACTGGGCGGAGTATTAATGGTGACTCGCGGCCTCTCTGATCTCAGGTGGGGATTTATTCTAATAAACACTCGCCACTGTGTCCACCAACATTTTACAACCGAAACCAACGTCCACAGGAGGTAAGGTTCGTAACATACGTGTACGTACGTGAGGGTGTTGTCTTCAGTTTACCATGGGGGGCAGGGGGGGGGGGGAATGTGGAGATCTAGAGGACTTGGCGGCTTATCTGGTGAGGTCAAATTTAGGTCCTAGCCTCCTGTCTACCAATTTCTCTTGTATTATTGAGTGAAATGTCTTAGTGTCTATTTGATATGATATTATATATCATATCAAATACCTTAGTGTTCTATTTGATATGATATTATATAAAACTTGCACCCTGTTGAAGACTTAAGGGTACTGTTGGAGATGCTATGATGAGGGAGGGGGGTTGGGGTGGGGGTGAGAGAAGGTGGGGGGGTTGTCCGGTGTAGGGAGTAGTGTTCTTTGTTCCCACTTGGGTGCCACGAAACGAGAACCCACGTGAGCCGTGAGCCGTATATGGTCTCTTGAGGTTTGTTTACGTTTGTTACTTATATCCAAGACTAACTATTATTATTCACTAAGTCTGTACACTGATTGATTTACTAACTTATTGAGAGGCCTTACCATCAATCCACTCTCCCCCCCACAGCACAAACATGTGATAGAAGTACTGTTGATCTCGTAGGCCTGCTGGAGTCAACGCTGCTGGCAGGCGTAGATCCCTCCAACTTATTGCTTATATCACCAGTAATCGGCTTCTTGTTCCCCTTAGCACCGGTATAGCTCCAATGCTACACGTTCTAGACTCACTTCTTCACTATTCTGTTCACTAGTTGTTTTGGTCGTCACTGCCACATCAAGTTGTGTACACTCAGACCAAGCACTGGCGCCACATGCTTGTCTTGACACTGATGTCGTACCACTGATCTTGACTAATTTGCACTATCGGACACAATCCATGAAATTTCTAGTTTCTTATCGGTGTATAGCCCTTTGTATTATCACTTAGCAACGAATATCCCGTGTATCCCTCTGATGTCCCGAAATATGAAGCTTAATCGGACGAGCGTGGCACAATGTGTCCACCCTCCCGTGATCCAGACTCAATGTGGGTTGGGTGAGTGATTGTGAGTAGAGTTTTAGTGGGGCTGGGTTTCGTCTTTTGTTGTAGTAGAAGTATGTGATTTTGGACTTGTTGGGTTTGTTTTAATCCGCCAGTCGAGTTCCCAGAAGGTTACTTTGTCTATTTCTTCCTGTGCTCTGCGTGTGAGGGTGTGTATTGAGTATCCTGAGATTAGTTGGGTTACGTCGTCAGCATAGCAAAGGGTCATAGATGTCCAGTATGTTGGGTCAGGAATGTCGTTTATGTAGAGTATGTACAGAGTCGGTGAGAGAACTGAGCCCTGGGGGACTCCAGCATTTAGGTTGAAGTATCCTGACAGCTTGCTGAGGAACTTAATCTGCAACTTTCTATTTATTAGTAAGCTGCATAGCTGCTTCTGCATGTTGTCAGGTAGTTGGAATAGAGTACAGAGTTTGTATCGTAGGTCATCGTGCCATACTATGTCGAACGCCTTTTCAACGTCCTTTGCTATGAGGGCCGTCTTGACCCTTTGGTGCTTCTTAATGGAGAGGTAGTGTGTTACTATGTTCAGTGCATCATGTGTGTAGCTGTGTTGTCTGAAGCCAAATTGTTTGTGTTACTCTGTTTTTGTGTTCTAGGTGATGACCAAGTTTGTGATTTATACGTTTTTCGTATATTTTTCCTAGTGTCTCTAGTTGACTGATCGGTCTGTAGTTCTTGGGGTCTATCGGGGATTTTGGGGGGTTTGGGATGAGGATTGCTGTGGCTTCTTTGAATGGGCTTGGGAAATATCCTGATGCTAGTGAGGCATTGTAGACGTCTGCGAGGGCAAGGATTAGGGAGTCTGGAAGTTGTTTGAGGAGAGCTTGGCAAATGCCGGAGGCTCCTGGGGCTTTTCGTCGGGTGTTTTTGAGCATGAGTTTAACTTCTACAGGTAGTATTGAAGCTGTGAGGTCATTTTGTAAGTCGTCGAGTGTCGTGAGGTCAATGGTAGGGTTGTGTGTGATGGCCTGATGGTTGTGTCGAATCCATGTTTCTACTCTGTTAATGTTGTGAATTGCTGTTGGCTGTGAGGGGGGGGGTTGAAGATGTCCTGCCAGTGTTGTTTAAATGTCTACTACTTCTGAAGGATCAGAGAAGTTTTGATTATTATGAGTGATGTATGTAAAGACAGAAGAGGAGGGGTTTCCCCTGATCCTCTTTATGAAGTTCCAGAATTGTTCTGGAGTTGTTTTCCTTTGTAGTTCAGCTTTTTGTATGAGTTTCTCCCAGTGGTTAGCATGGTCTTGGTCAAGGCTGTTGAGTATATGGTTTTTGAGTATAGTGAGATCTGTGTTTACCTGGCCGTATCTGTAAATGTTGCAGGAGAATGTTGTGGTAGCAGGTGAGTAGCCTCTTGGTTCTGATGAAGGGAAAGAAGGAGTATCTAGTTTTGTGGGTGGTTTTTGGTATGGTTGCATCAGCCACTTGTATGATGATGTTTTGGATGGTGAGGATTTGGGAGTCTGTCTGTCTGGTTGGTTTATCTTGGAAGTTGTAGGGTTGTGTGCCGGTATTTAGGTGCTGATTGAAGGCTTCCCAGTCTGCAATTTGATAGTCATATTGTGGAGTGGCTGGGATGAGCGTGGGGTTGCTGGAGATTGTGAGTGACGTCTGTATGTGATCTGAGCCAGTGAGGGGTTCGGGGGTAATGTAGTATTGGAGGTGGGTGCCTGCTCTGTTGGTGAGGATGAGATCTGGTCTCCCAGTCCCATTGTGTGTGTAGGTTGTTATGAAGTCTGGGCCAAGGAAAGTTAGGTGTTTACTTGATGAAGCTGGTGTAGTTGTTAGCCGTGCATGTTGTGTTGGTGGTGGTTGAATTATTTTTTATTTTTTTATTATAAAATAAAAACACAATGTACAAAGAACAAAACAGGCAACATCAGAGGAAATCATACATGAATACACACAGGGTAAACATAAGAAAGGAATAAGACATGAAAACATACCAAACATACACAAGAATAACCAAGAATGACATATACACGACATAAAGCATAAAACAGAAAAACCCTAAACGGGCACAGGATACAGAACGTGGCAAAGAAACAGTTCAAGAAATAAATAACATAAAACCTAATCACATCTAGAAAACTAAGTCCATAAACACATAAAGGTAACACACTAACCTAACCAGCCCTACATCCCATACACAGGTGCATAGCAGTACAAAGTAGCTCGTTTTGCATTTAAAAAATAAAACACAATGTACAAAGAAAAAAACAGGCAACACCAGAAGAAATCATACATGAAAACACACAGGATAAATACAATAAAGGAATAATACACGAAAACATATCAAACATTCGCAAGAATAACCAAGAACGAAAAATACATGACAAAGCAGAAAACAGAAAACCCTAAACGGGCACAGGATACATGACAAAAAACAGAACGTGACAAAAAATACGGCACAAGAAAGAAATAACATAAAACATAATCACATCCAGACAACCGTAAGTACATAAACACATAAAGATAACACACAAACATAACCAGCCCTGCATTCCATACACAGGTGCATAACAGTACATGAAAACAAGAATCCCAAACTACAGACAGAGGCAGAAATACAAACAATCGAGTCCCCCCCCCCAACCCATGAGGCCCCTCCGTTTGCGCACACGAACCCACCGTAGGAGCGGCAGCCGCAACGGCAAGGCAACCCATCCGTTAGCCCACGGAGGACGTCCCCTCAGGGACTGAGGACCCAGAAGACTTCGTAATCGTCAAAGTGCTCACAACACCCAGCATATCACATCGGGCCACCGACACCACTTTCCAGCTGTCACTCTAACCCACATCCGCCAGGGAAGCAAATGGGAAATCCACGTCACAAGGAGCCGGGCCTCAGGACATCAGTAGGGGGAAGAGCGGAGGGAGGACCACCTGCCACACTGCACAAAGGCCCCACCCTCTTACCAGGAGGACCCTTGCTCCTAGAGTGCTCCCTTGGAACCCGCTTGCGACGGGGAGTACGGAGCAGCCACGGGGGACATCTCCAGGCTCCGCAGAAGGCCGCAACACGTCACCCACAGCAGAAGCACCGCAGGCCTCTTGAACAGCAGACGCAGAGGTGACGACACACCCACCACGAGGAAGCACACCGCTCCCACCAAGAGGCACATATACCTCCACCACAGGATCCTCGACCACCACCGGCGACACACTCAGAGCCGCATGTACCTCCACAACAACCGACGTCAGAACACTATGAGCAGGGACCCCCAAGGCCATGGGTTCAACCAGCACGGCAGACGAAGCAGAGGCAGGCAGAGGAACAGGTACCCCAGAAGCAAGAAGGATACACGGCACAGCAACAGGAACAGGCACCCCCGAAGCAGGAAGGATACACGGCACAGCAACAGGAACAGGCACCCCCGAAGCAGGAAGGATACACGGCACAGCAACAGAACCAGCCACCACATGGGTATCCACAACCCCACCCAAGGGGGAAATTCATCCTGTTGAAAAACCGAAGGCTCCATAGACCAAGCAGCACCGCAAGCGGCCACTAGGTGGCCCCCCATACCACACCGGAAACAGGTGCACGGTTGGGACTGATAAGACCCGCAAAGTATACCCGTAGAACTGCACCTGGGAGGGGATGTCAGCGGTAAGTCTCATACACACACCAATACTGAGCCCCTGCAGCCGTCCAGAACGCAAAGTGTTGACACGATGAGAGACCACTTTACCATACCTGGCAAGACCGGCACGCAACGCTTGTTCAGGGAAGTCAAATGGTACGCCGTGGACACTCACAAATGTTAATAGGGCCCACAGATCCAAGACCGTAACAGATACAGCCGAAACAGGAAATGGTTACGACCGGTCAGAACAGTGCTTCACAAAAGCCAGGTAAACAGACGTCTTGGCAAACTTCACCGCCACTCGTCTAGCAGACATCTTCTCCAGTCCCAGAAGATCGGGGACGAACACACGCAAAACATACAACAACGCAACTGTTACAGACCCGAGCCCAGCGTCCGAGCACGGAGCTGTGATGACCACGCCATCTGTGGGTCAGCTCCCGAAACCCCCTCCAAATGGACAGCGCCATCTAGTGAGGACAGGATATACCGGCCACAGGGGCTGGTTTCCCGTCCTAATCAGCTCATAACACAGCCGCTGCTGACCTCTGGTGAGGTGACGCTTAGACAGCAACGCCATCTATGGAGTGGATAGGTGGGCGTTTGTGTCTAAGCCTGTAAGTGAGGTGCCCTAGAGTGTAACCAGTACTGATGACGTGTCTGATTACAGAGTCGATCTGGGACTGCTGTAGTGGACGTTGGATCAGTCTACCCAAGGCAGCCGAAGTATTTCCACGAGTTTGCTGCAGAAGCTGTGAGTCACCCCCCCCCCCCTCCGGATGAACACTGTTGTGTTAGCCTGCCTGTGACGTGGCAGTTGATAAATTGTCGTACCCGGGGCTGACTGGTGGAGAAGCCTAGCCACTGGGGTGTTGTGGTGAAGAGTGAAGATCAGTGGAATCACACGAGGCTCCTGCCTAGGGCTCGCAACCCTAGTATCGGTCCTGGAGTGACCTACGCAGCGTAGCTGATTGGAACCTGCCAGCTACAGGCTGGATTTGTGGTTGAAGGCCTCCACGACGGTGCACCCAGTGGGACTGTGATTTGGCTGGCCTGTGGCCGGGGTAGACTCGCCGAGAGAATCTACGGATTCGTCGTGAGGCCACGAGAAGGGAACCAGGGCCCTTCATCTTGAGCACCGTGGAACATTCCTGCGTCTTCAGAGGAAGACCATGCTGTATATTATAATGTTTATACCCCCCGTGTGACAGTTCATATATTTATTATTGGTGGTGGTGATAATTATATATTAAGTTTAGTGTAATTGTATCCCTTCCCCTTTAATTTACTTGCGTTACGGAACACACCCCTTGAAAGCCACTACTAGCTTGGGGCCGGATACCCAAACTCTACTAACATCAGAGAAAGAACCCAGTTGCGACCCAATAGGGCCGTTACACCACAGGCCAATCCACCGGTATACTGAAGTCGAGCCCCACAGTATCGACACGGCGAATCAGGCCTCCACTAAACGTCGCCATACCGCCAGCCGCCCACCAGCCGCCCACCAGCCAGCCGGCGCACTCCACCATCAACAGCGAACCACCACCTTGCAGCGTCAGGCAACAACTGGGGAGCGGAATCACGACAATCACCCCCTCCAGTGGCCGAGCGGCAAATCTGGGTGAATGTAAGTGGTGCCAATGATCATCTGTCCATGTTGTGTGTGATCGCGGATTGCTAGGAAGTGTTTGTGCTGCCAGATGGTGGTGAGGAGGTCATGTTTGAATGTGCTCTTAACCAGAATGCAAACCCCTTTATGTGCCTCTTAGGGGGATTGGTATATTGTGTAGCCATTATGTCTAATTTTGTGCGAGTTTGTCACATATGTACTGTTCAGTAACAGCACATTCGGTGTTTCGGTCTTCACAAAGTTAGCAAATAGGTGCCTGATACTGTAGTAGGCTCTAACATTGAACTGTGTGATTTTCATTGTTTACTGACTGGGTGAGGGAGTGTTTGTGGCAGTTAATTAAATTGGAGAGGTACTCCTTTGTGCATTGGGTTGTGTGGTGGATAGTTCTGACAATGATTGTGTCTGGTGAGTAAAGTGAGTGTGTATACTCGACCTGTCCTCTTAAAAATAACGTCGCTTTTGGCCGTTTGTCCGTATGGCCGAAAGTGGACGTTGTCAGGTTGTTGTCAGAATCTGTTGAATGTTGGTGATTGTCTTGTACATATCTCCTTGTGCAAGTATCTGGGCTGTGAGAAGGGCAGCAACCATTCTCGGGGTGTCATATGTTGGCAGGTGTGGGAGTGGGTGGTGGTGTGGGACGGGGGGGGGGCAGTGTGTGGTGGTGGGGTCTGAGTGTGGTGGTGTGGGAGATGGTGTCCAATGGTCGTGTGGTTTTGTAGGGGTGGGAAACCTGGGAGGGGGGAGGAGGGCTCCCTTCCGCGTGGGTTGACCACTTAGGGGGAGTGTGTTGGGGTAGTGGGGCTGGGTAGTGAGTTTTTTTTTTTGGGGGGGGGGAGGTGGCATGTAGTTTGGGCCTGTAACCCGTTCTCGCACTTTTGTATAGTCAATATTGACTTATTAATTACGTGCATATGCGACACTAAACATACTAGTTTACCTTGAAAAGCTTCATAGAAAACTCCGACCTTACCTAACCTTCTTAGTATGTTAAGCATTTTATTGCTTTGTAATTACAATTATTACTTAACCTATTATAGGTATAGGTTAAGTAATAATTGTAATTACGAAGCAGTAAGATGCTTATCTTAACATACTAAGAACGTTAGGTAAGGTCGGTGTTTTCTATGAAGCTTTTCAAGGTAAACTAGTATGTTTAGTATGTCACATATGCACATAATTAATAAGTCAATATTGACTATAAGAAAGTGCGAGAACAGGTTGGGGCCTGATAGCGGGATAGTGTGTTGGGGTCTTTTCCCTCATTGACTTTAGGAGTTGTATCCTGAGTTTGCAGGTGTGGGTGGCCGGGTGGTTTCCACCGCAGTTTGCAGGTGTGGGTGGCCGGGTGGTTTCTCCCGCAGTTTGCAGGTGTGGTGGGTGGCAGGGTGGTTTCCACCGCAGTTTATACATGTCCGAGTGCCTTCTGTGCAGGTTTTCCCGAAGTGTCCTCTGTTTCCGCATAAGGAGCAGCCTTGTTCCTTTTCCTTGTAGTGTCTAGTGGTATGGTTGAAGCCGTAACACTTGAAGTATTGTGTGGTAGTTTGGTATGAGCTTTTCTAGAGGTTGTAGTGCGGGATGGAGATGTGGTCTAATATAAAGCCCTTAGTGAGGAGGGATTCAGGTTCAGTGAGGGAGGAGCAGCGGAGTCTGAGGATCTTGGTGTTGGGTGGGTGGAAGAGGTCTTCTGTGATGATATTGTTGACTTTCCCGATGTCGGTAATGTGTTGTCCGTCTAAGGTTGTTACTGTGGAGAGGCGAGTGGTGTCTACATTGAAGGCAACAGCAGTGCTGTTGTGCTTCTGCTCTAAGGTGCGCGGGTAAGTCCTATTGTCAGTAGTCCTTCTCGGACTTTGGGAGTGAGTCAAGCATAGAGGTCAGACTCAGAGGGTAGAAAGAGCTTTAGTCCGTTGTCAGTGGGAGTGATGGTGGTGTAAGGAGTCTGGGTGATCAGATAGATTTTATGTCCTATTCCGTCAGGGTGAGGGGGAGGATCAGAGGCGTTAAGGAGGCGAAGGCAGAGCATTTTAGGTGAGGTAGTGGTCTGGTGGAGGAGGTGGTGGTGGGTTGACTCAGCTGGGTGGCTGTGACCTCCGTGGAGCTGTGGATCTTAGGCTCGTGAGCTGTGGGTTGGAGCTCGGTTGTCAGAGGCGTAATTCCGGGTTCCTAGCAAGCTGATTGAACCCGGTTCGGCGCGAATACGAAGTATCCGTGTGTCCTGAAGGTATTACTTGAGCGAAACCGCCACTGCTAGTTGACTCGCACTATCACGAGGTTCTAGCAGTAGATCGGCATAGTAAAACTACCAAGCAGGGTGACACAGGGCGCAAGCACGTGCTGTGGCCCCACCTGGGAGGATAGGACGAATACCCCACTGCACTTTCACCCCACAGGGGGGGGGGGGTAGGTCCCAATCATGGAGAGGAAGAAATGTTTAACAGAGGAGCGAGAGAGCGCTATACACGGCAATACACATTACGTAAGTTAGGCCCTCCATCTGTCCCTGGTTGTATTCAGGGTGGCAGTGCAGGTTGGCCCACTAGTGTAATGTATCTTTGTACGCGATCTCACTGATAAAGTTGTGAATCAACACCGTGAACACGTCGAGGGGAAGCGCTGTCGTTGCCTGGGAGGAAGTGTGTGCCAGTTGGCCTGGGTGCTGCCTTGGATGGAAGAGTCTGTGGCCCCAGATAGGGTTACCACGATAAGAATGTGGCCCCAGATAGGGTTACCATGAGAGTATGCTCGTCTGGGCCGACCAAGCGGCGCGTGACCTTGCAAGTTACCAACAGGTGCTACTAGCGCTCTGCATCTCTGTTGCTGAATCCATGATGCTGATGACTGTAGTGGTTGTGATGCCAGACACTTGTAAACGGTGGTCCCCATGTAGCTGCAAGTGCAGGGGCAGGTGGTTGGAGGAGCGGGGCGCTCAGAGTACCGCCTAGATCTCACTGTGAGCGCGACGTGCTGCTGCTGCTGCTGCTGCTGCTGCCACCGGTGCCAAGATGAATGATGTGACCTTGGCAGCAAGAGCTTTGACTACAGACTCCACTCGGAGTCTAAAGTCTTGAAGAGCTTCAGGTGTTGGTTCTAGTGTAGGTGTTGCTCTCCGTTTATAGTAGAGGTTAGCTATAACAATTTCTTTGTTACTATAGTTGACTTCTAACAACTGTATGGCAGTATCGTAGTCGTCATTACTTTGAATCAGATGATCAATAACTGCCTTTGATTCTCCCTTAAGGGTACTTCGCAAATATAGGAATTTCTTTGTTTTGTTAATGGAATTTTTAGAGTTCAGAAGTGAATCAGACGTATTCCAGTAACATTCCAAGTTTTCGTCATCTCTGCCCTGAAAGTGAGGTAAATCAATGGCAGGAAGAGACTTCATTGAATGGTTCAGATGCATTAACTCCACTTGCTGTTAGAGCATTTTGAGAGACTGAGTTTATATTTAATTATTCTAAGAATTGTATTAATTTATCGAGGCGATCTTGGACATCCTCCTCATATAGTTTTGGCATGGAAGGTGTCGAGTTTGTCTGGCTCACCATTTTGTGGCAGGAGGATTTGATGATAATTATTTGTAGCCTTATTAGTTCTTTGTAATTTCTCTTTAGCCACCTCTATGTGGCTCTGAAGTACTTTGGGTGTCACATTTGACTGGATCAATTAATCACACTTGTTCAGTTGTAGCGTCACATGTCCTTTGTGATTCACGTATGATCTGAGGTACAACATACTGTCACTAGACATTTCGTCTGTTGTACAGCTTGTTGAGTTTGGCATGCTTGGCCCCATAATTTCGTAGTGGAAATAATTGGGGTTCCAAGGCCCTAGAGCAGGCAAGCAGGGGATGGAAGACAGGGGCGAGGCTGCAGAAATCTTGAGCTAGGGACTGGAGACAAGAGGGAGGGGGGGGGGGTGAGGCGGTGGCCCCAACCACCGTGGGTAAGACTTGCAGCTGACGCTGTGGCTTGGCGGCACGGTGGAACTCACCTGGTTACTCACTGTTGTGTCAGTACAGACAGGGGCCGGGCTGGCAGCTGGCAGTTGATGGTGGTAGAGGGTTGATGGCAGGTATTGATGATAGTAGAAGGATGATGGCAGGTATTGATGGTAGTAGAGGGTTGATGGCAGGTATTGATGGTGGTAGAGGGTTGATGGCAGGTATTGATGGTAGTAGAGGGATGATGGCAGGTATTGATGGTAGTAGAGGGTTGATGGCAGGTATTGATGGTAGTAGAGGGTTGATGGCAGGTATTGATGGTGGTAGAGGGTTGATGGCAGGTATTGATGGTAGTAGAAGGATGATGGCAGGTATTGATGGTAGTAGAGGGTTGATGGCAGGTATTGATGGTGGTAGAGGGTTGATGGCAGGTATTGATGGTGGTAGAGGGTTGATGGCAGGTATTCATGGTAGTAGAGGGTTGATGGCAGGTATTGATGGTGGTAGAGGGATGATGGCAGGTATTGATGGTAGTAGAGGGTTGATGGCAGGTATTGATGGTGGTAGAGGGTTGATGGCAGGTATTGATGGTGGTAGAGGGTTGATGGCAGGTATTGATGGTAGTAGAGGGATCATGGCAGGTATTGATGGTAGTAGAGGGTTGATGGCAGGTATTGATGGTAGTAGAGGGTTGATGGCAGGTATTGATGGTAGTAGAGGGTTGATGGCAGGTATTGATGGTAGTAGAGGGATGATGGCAGGTATTGATGGTAGTAGAGGGTTGATGGCAGGTATTGATGGTAGTAGAGGGTTGATGGCAGGTATTGATGGTAGTAGAGGGTTGATGGCAGGTATTGATGGTAGTAGAGGGTTGATGGCAGGTATTGATGGTAGTTCATGACGTCAGTGGTCTTCTTTTGTCTTGATGATTTCGGCAAACTCTGATCTTTGGTCTTCGTGTCGGTGCTGGCAGTCTGACTTCGTGTTGTCATTGTGGTGCTATCACAGGAGGTTGTTGGTGTTGTGTCGTGAAGGAAATTGGCAGCTGAGTAGTGACATTTCCGTGAAGGTGGAGATGGTGTTCCCACCGAGACGTCATCATCCGACGAATCGGATGAGTTAAAAGCAGGAGATGTGGATCGTGGAGGTTGAGTTCTTGATGGTTGAGTAAGAGCTGTTGCAGGAGCAGGTGTTAAGCTGCAGTAGGCTCAGCGACGCTCACAACAATGTCCGAGACCGTGTCAGGAGCTGGACATCATCCACCATCCGTTCTGAAGTGCAGTGGTCCCTGAAGGCTTGGTAGTCAGAGGCGCTGGGAGGCTCTGCTGGGTCGAAGATTCCTTGTTCTTACGTTCTTGAATTTGCCTCTCCCTCCAGGCGGCGTGTTTGAGATACCTCACATAGTAATCAGGGTCAGTAATGGCGGGGTGGAGTAGTCTCTTCAGAGGGTAACATTAGTACAGAAACAGACTGTATCAGCCTCACTGTACCACAGTCCTTTGTGTGTTCCGTCCTCTAGCAGTCCGTAGTCTATGTTCCACTCCAGAGTCGCTACTCGCTCCTGTGCAAGATTATACTTCAGGTCACTAGCATTATTGTAGGACGCATAAAAGGCTGCAACTTCTGCAGGTGCAGGAGAGTTGTCGTCAGGTGTGGACACACTTACAGCCTCTGCTGGGTGTGGTGTAGGGTCAGCAGCAGCTGGTGTAGGGTCAGCAGCAGCTGGTGTAGCGTCAGCAGCAGCTGGTGTAGGGTCAGCAGCAGCTGGTGTGGGGTCAGCAGCAGCTGGTGTAGGGTCAGCAGCAGCTGGTGTAGGGTCAGCAGCAGCTGGTGCAGGGTCAGCAGCAGCTGGTGTGGGGTCAGCAGCAGCTGGTGTAGCGTCAGCAGCAGCTGGTGTAGGGTCAGCAGCAGCTGGTGTAGGGTCAGCAGCAGCTGGTGTAGCGTCAGCAGCAGCTGGTGTGGGGTCAGCAGCAGCTGGTGTAGGGTCAGCAGCAGCTGGTGTAGGGTCAGCAGCAGCTGGTGCAGGGTCAGCAGCAGCTGGTGTGGGGTCAGCAGCAGCTGGTGTAGCGTCAGCAGCAGCTGGTGTAGGGTCAGCAGCAGCTGGTGTAGGGTCAGCAGCAGCTGGTGTAGCGTCAGCAGCAGCTGGTGTGGGGTCAGCAGCAGCTGGTGTAGGGTCAGCAGCAGCTGGTGTGGGGTCAGCAGCAGCTGGTGTAGGGTCAGCAGCAGTAGGTGTAGCGTCAGCAGCAGCTGGTGTGGGGTCAGCAGCAGCTGGTGTAGCGTCAGCAGCAGCTGGTGTGGGGTCAGCAGCAGCTGGTGTAGCGTCAGCAGCAGCTGGTGTAGGATCAGCAGCAGCTGGTGTGGGGTCAGCAGCAGCTGGTGTGGGGTCAGCAGCAGCTGGTGTAGGGTCAGCAGCAGCTGGTGTAGGGCCAGCAGCAGCTGGTGTAGGGCCAGCAGCAGCTGGTGTGGGGTGTTATGACCCTTGACCTCTGGGTATGGTTCCTCTGTTTGCAGTTGTAAACAATATATAATAACACGGCCTTGCCTACTATAAGTATCTAGGGTAAATAACTCAACTACTTACTCAACAAAGCAATATACTTAAAGTAAGGGTAACAAAGAACATACAAACATATAAATGGAAATACAGGCAGCCAGAAATATTAATGCACCAGAATACAATAATACAATATTATATAAGAACTGATCACTATTTTAAAACTTAAATAGATAGATGGGTATGCACATAATGGTCTAACCAGGAAATCACCTATGTTACTAAACAATAAACAAATACTACAGACTTAACTCCACAACATGTCCACGCCAGCCAGCTCCACCCACGCGACTGGTGTTGCTGGAACATGCACGGCATGGTGTCTACAAGGTACCAACTAAAACTCACATGAAATCTCTGCTATCAGAGAGTAATACTTAAGAACATAATTATAACTAAACTTATATGCCTATAACACTGCAAAGGTGTAAATAAGAAATTAATTACAATCAATAAACAGGAAAAATTACAGGGGTGAATCAGTGACGCTAACTTGATACACTGCACCATACTGGAACATCCCAAATATGGTCATCCCCCCCCCCCATGAGACGCCAAGGTCACCCCCACAGGAATGAACATGCAATAGCATTAACAAATATTAAATACAGGCACACTACAGCATGCTACATTTAAATCAAACATATATATACTGGAACACAACTAGATACAATATTTTATTTAAATAACTGAGGAAAGAAATAATGGACATACATATTTATCATGATGAATGTTAGAATCAAATATATGGATTCGTACCATCCCTCCCCGTCCTTAAAGTAAAATGAAATTAACTGAAGGTTAATTTCATTTTTTGACTACATGAGAGTATAGCACTGAGTACTCCAACAACACAAAATCAATGTATAAAACAATTAATTAAATGAAACATATGAAATAACCAAAAGGTAAAGACATCCTCATGTATAGAACAATTCACATTAGGGCACTGCAATGGGGAATCCCCTGGATAAAGCATCAGCAATTACATTTTGCCTTCCAGGACCGGTTCTAAGCGGCTGCCGGGCCCCAACAAGGCCTGTAGATTGGATCTGTACAGCCCTCCTGAACCCCTTACTACGTCTACTACAGGAAAGAATCAAAGATACGACGGATTTCCTCAAGAAAATTGCAGAAATTAGAGGTCCCGTCCCGAGAGGGGCCCGCCTTTTTTCCATGGATGCGGTAATTTGAAGCCACACGGCACCTCGGATGCATTTCCGATCGTTCCTTTCATATAAAAGGGGTGACGCCGAGGAAAATAAGACTCGCGTCCCTACCAAAACAAAATTAGACAAACACCCTTTTGCAATTTGAAGGACGGGCATACCGGCAAACCAAGGGTACAGCGATAGGAGCATCCAGTAGTGTGGCAATCGCTGAAATATTTGTGCATGTAGTGTTGGAGAGGAAACGATCCTACAGGAAGGACGGACCGGCGGTATATTTCCGTTACATAGATGACATCTTCGGAATAATGGAGGACGGTTTCCCGCGCCTAGAAGGTTTCTTTTCATGGTCAAATACAGTTCATGAAAACCTTAAGTTTACCCTCGAGCACAGTGACTCCACGATTAATTTCCTAGATACAACAGTGTATATAGACCAGCTAACCAGGGATCTGCATACGAAGGCATACTATAAACCGACTAACCTTCAAACGTATCTGAAATTTGACTCGAGCCACCCACTAGCCTTGAAGAAATCGCTACCCTACTCACTTGGACTCAGACTCAAGCGGATTAACAGCAAAGAGACGCTATATCCCCAGCTTGATGACCTATGGGATATGTTCAGTAACAGAGACTACCCAGAGACAATAATACTTGCGGCCCAGGAGAAACTCAGAGAAAAAACAAGGGCAGAGCTACTCAGACCTAGAACACACGAAGTGGAAGACAAGAGATGGATTCTCCCAACCCTTTTCTTCCCCAGCCTTGCAGCACAGCTTAAGATAAAACTCCAGGAAGTATGGACATGGATGAGGGAAACGTACAGTGTACATCCATCCTGGGTAAAATTCCCACAAAACCCTCCCATGATCGCCTGGAGGCGAGGTAAGTCTATAAAGGACCACCTTGTAAGAGCAGGTGTGCAGGTAGATCATCTCAACCGAACTGGGGGAGAGGACCAGCCCCAGGTTACAGTTCAAAGAAATGAAACTTACTGACCCTAACCTAACCTGACACAGGTTTGGTGTGCGACAAGCGTGGAGGCGGAGTATGCAGAGTGGTTAGGAGGGGCCTACAAGACAACCGAGACGTTTTACCACTCGATAAGGTCCTCCAAATTTGTGTGACATAGAAGTTCCCATGCGAGGCTTCAAGACCATTACTAAATCTTCTGAATCAAAAACTCTGAGTTTGGCCTTGAACCGCTTATCATGCCGCTCCTTCACTGCCTGTTGTGCCTCACCCAGATGTTGTAACGACAACTCCTTCGTTCGAGACAGCTTGCTCTTCACATCCTTCAGGTATCTGTCACTCTGCCTAGCTGTTACAACACAATTGTGACAATATCTGACCACATCCGTTTTGAGTTTTGGCCAATAGAAAAACTTAAATATTTTATGATACATATTGGTGACCTTGGTGACCTCCTATAAGGTCATCATGGGCAGCTTGCAATACCTGCTCCCTATACTCCTTGGGTACGACGAGCTGGGTTCTAGACTCACAATCATCTGATAAGGGAGTTCTGGTGGTCTCCATCGTCTCATCGAACATCGATCATTGAAGTAGCAACCCGTACTCTTATCCAAGGTATCTATAGTGTCAGCTGCTTCTGTATAACATTCAGCTAGACTGGGATCAGTACACTGCAACTCACTAAAGGTCTGGGACTCAACAGCAACTCACTAAAGGTCTCAGACCCAACAGTCAGTTGGAGCGAGCGGGCAAAGAACTGGTACCTGGGCCACCTCTTCCAGACCATCCTCTGGGTCAGAATGTCTGGGACAGAATAAATTAGTGCTTTGGCACCGGCTTCACTCTCGACATCCGCGTGAGCTAAGAATGTATCCTCAAGGTCCACCTCCACCTCCCTGTCTGAAGGGGTCCTGGCCTCGAAAACATTCACCTTGGAAGTCACAGGATTTGCCTCACCCTGCTTCCAGGGACACTGGAAGCACCAGTGTCCCTCAATAACTGCACTGACTTCCACTGGTACAAAGTAAGGTACCCGAATATATGTAGGGTTTAAAGTTAGTCATCCAATTGGGCATGACTGGAACAACATTAGAATTAATTGCTTGCAACCCCCGTCTCATGATCAGACCGGTAGGTCTCAACTCAGGGTGCAAGGAATAACAGGAATTAACCACATGACCTCTTCTGCAATGCGTGCAATATCTGCCAGTGGTCGAAACAACCGAATCAACTGCAGGTTTAGACACTACATTATTTGAGGGTGACAACCCTGTCTGCTGTTTCTCAATCTTTGGCTTTACAGGAGAAGAGTTCAGGGGAGTAGGGGAGTTAGCTGGTCAGGCCTGTAAAATATGAGATTTAGGAACATGATAATCTTAGAATTATAAGTATTTGATTGTGCTCGAAAAGGCCCCTTAGTGAGTAATTCGTGTTCGTCTGCTAGCTTGTCTAGTTTCATAATGTCATTGGTCTGTTTATGTTCAGCTATAAACAAGGCTAATTTCTCTGGTAGACAACCTAAAATCTCTGTCACTATGAGATTTCTCATAATCTCAAATTCTGTAATGGAAAGTGCTTTTACCCATCTATCAAAATGATTAATTTTAACTCTTGCAAAATCAGAAATGGTCTGACCATGTGCTCTCTTTATACCTCTAAATTTCTGTCTATGGGCCTCTGGGATCTGTTGTATGCATTTAAGATGCTCTGTTGGACAAATTTAAAGTCAAAAGAATTAGCGGCAGGAAGAGATGCAAAAATTTCCTGGGCTTTCCCCTTAAATTGTCTTTGCATGATGGCAACACATTGATCCACAGGCCAATTCATACTGACTGCTAACTTCTGGAAATGCAAAAAGAATATTTCTGGGTCCTCCTCATTGAATTGAGGTAAATGTACATTTTTCCTAAACTTTAAAAAACTATCAGTACTATCTGTATAATTACTAGTGTCACCATGCCCTGCTGCAATTCTCTGTTCCTCCAGTCTGGTATTATTTATTGCTATACTCTGTTGAATTTCCAATTGCTGCCGCCTAACTTTCTCTAGTTACAACTGAGCTTCAATTCTTCTGCTCTGTGCTTCTAGTTCCACTTGTTTCTGTTGGTTTTGAGCTTCAATCTCAAGTTGTTTTTGCTGGTTCTGAGCCTCGAGCATCTGCTGCTGAATCTCCAACTCCAGCTGTTTTTGGTGATTCTGCATCTCCAACCTCTGTTTCGCTGCTTCTAACTTAGCCATCTCTAGCTTAGATTCAATCTCTAACTTTAGAATTGCCAACTGGTCACTTGACTCTTCTTCTAATTCCTCTAACCACTCCTCGTCAAGTTTCTCCTCCTCCACCAAGTGTGTGACAATGACTCTTACTAGCTGACCCTTTAACATTCTCCTGGAAACTGTCAGATTTAATTTTTTAGCCATGTACAACAACCCAGACTTCTTTAAGTCTTTAATTTCACCAAAATTTGGCTGTTCCACCAACACAGCAACTTGTTCCTCCATTGTCAGCTTAATTAACACAACTATCAGTTACAACAACACTGAAGGTTTGCTTGGCCCCCTGGCAAAAGCTCTGCACTTACCTCAATCGTGAAGTGTTGAGAAAACTTCCACAAGCAGTTTGCTGATAATGCAAAAATTATGTGGAGAATCAAGACGGATGAAGATAGACAGAGACTACAGGATGACCTGGACAAACTGGAGGAATGGTTTAAAAAATGGCTGCTAAAGTTTAACTCAGGAAAGTGTAAGGTAATGAAATTAGGTGAAGTGAGCAGGAGGCTGAACACAAGGTACCACCTGGGAGGTAAAATCCTGCAAGAGTCAAATAGAGAGAAAGATCTAGGGGTTGATATCACACCGAACCTGTCCCCAGAGGCCCACATCAAAAGGATATCATCAGCGGCATATGCTAGACTGGCTAACATAAGAACTGCCTTTAGAAACTTGTGTAAGGAATCGTTCAGGACCCTGTATACCACTTATGTCAGAGCAATCTTGGAATATGCAGTGCCAGCCTGGAGTTCATGCCTAGTTAAACACAAGACAAAGTTAGAGAAGATTCAGCGGTATGCCACCAGGCTCGTCCCGGAACTGAAAGGAATGAGCTACGAGGAAAGGCTAAAAAAGCTGAACCTCACGTCCCTGGAAAACAGAAGAGTAAGGGGAGACATGATTGTCGTGAAGGAAAGCTTACTCTCAATATATTGATGTTTAATTAACTGATTTAAATTACTCGAAGGACCACCCTATTTTTACTGAAAAGGGAAACAGATAAATAAGCAATAGAAAAGGACTGAAATACCAGTGTCTGTGAATAATGTAACTATTAAGAATTATTCCTTGAATATTAATGGACTGTAAATTAAATTACTTTTCAAGAAGTAAACTTTCCCTTCTTCACAAATGGGGGGTTAATACCAGAAGTAGAGTACTCCCAGTACACTTTATCCAGGCTGGTTGTTCCTCGAACAAAATTAGTAACTGCTTTACTAAGGTATAAATAAAATAGACATTTGATAATTTGGTTAGTAGCAAGAATATGTTGGACAATGATTATACCAGAAATTGTTCTCATATAAAATTTCATGAGGCTATGAAATTATTCTTGACCTCTTAAATTTCATAAATGAAATATAATCTCAAATTATTATCGGATTTCAACCGTTCATTAATAAATAATAACTAAATTAAAGTAATTTCAGCCGCTTAGTTGTAACAGTGAACGGAGGTGCGGTGTGGAGCTGGTGTCATCTGGGGACTTGCTGGAACACGTGATCCACTAGCCTAGTGTGGGAAATTGTTGCACTCACGCCAGCTCCAACACACGCTGGAAACCCAATAGTGTAAAAATTGTCTACACAAATTAGATTATGCCATTACAATTCAATGGAAGGGACAAATTAAATTCCTTGTGGACGTACTTGGCGTTTGGGGAGGTATTACGACGTAATGATGGACTAAGTGTACATATATAGTGAGCTCCTATAACAATACTAGAACACTTAACCTGCTGGTTGTCCACCAGTGCAATCCTTGGATCGCTAATGGAGTAGTTGCACACTCCAAGGCCGATTAATAGCAAGGCCCTATTGCGTAATTGATGAAAGATTCGCCTCTCCCTGGACTAATGGCCGCCACATTGTCTAAGCGTCGTCCAACCGCATGGCTCGCTGGCGTCCGACTTCTCTCCTCCCTCAATCCCCCTCTCACGCATGCGCGACATATCAGTAGAAACGGAAAATTCTTTTCCTTGTTTAAGGAAACTCTACTTAATACGTCAATGAGAATAGAGTCACAATTATAGGGCGTTAAATATTGTTTCCATTCTCGCTAATTGCCAATAATTATGAACAGTGTTCTTATTGAACAAGAAATGGAGAGAAGTTCTGTTTCCTCCATGACGGTTTAAGATAACAGATAAACTGTTATATAGTGATATTTTAGTTGATAACTCGTTGTTATTGAATCACTAGTTGTTATATTATCAGGTGTTAATTCTTGTAAAGAATAGTGATAAAGGTTGAGAATATTATTCAATTCTCTGGCATGTTGACAATAATTATGTCTTGCTGGATATTATCTGACGCAATACTGCCTCTCAATGTGGGGAGAATTTTAGTAAATGACGCGCAGACAGGAAAATATTAATTTATATTAGTACTACAGTTAGTAGGGTTAATAGATACTATGCTTAGTATACAATAGTGATGTATTATGATACAATAAAGATGTATCAGTGTTGGAACTTTCCAACAATGATAACCACCTACAAAATTTTCAGGGGAATTGATAGGGTGGACAAACACAAACTCTTCAGCAAAAGTGGGACACGAACAAGGTGACACAGGTGGAAACTTAGTACCCAGATGAGCCACAGAGACGTTAGAAAGAATTTTTCAGTGTCAGAGTAGTTAATAAATGGAATGCTCTAGGAAGTGGTGTGGTGGAGGCTGACTCCATACAACAGTTTCAAACGTAGATATGATAGAGCCCAGTAGGCTCAGGAACCTGTACACCTGTTGATTGACGGTTGAGAGACGGGACCACAGAGCCAAAGCTCAACCCCTACAAGCACAATTAGGTGAGTACCTCTATTTAGTACATTAAATTATGGGAATTAATGATCCCAGACATAAGCCCTCATTTTGTTATGACCCTTGACCTCTGGGTATGGTTCCTCTGTTTGCAGTTGTAAACAATATATAATAACACGGCCTTGCCTACTATAAGTATCTAGGGTAAATAACTCAACTACTTACTCAACAAAGCAATATACTTAAAGTAAGGGTAACAAAGAACATACAAACATATAAATGGAAATACAGGCAGCCAGAAATATTAATGCACCAGAATACAATAATACAATATTATATAAGAACTGATCACTATTTTAAAACTTAAATAGATAGATGGGTATGCACATAATGGTCTAACCAGGAAATCACCAATGTTACTAAACAATAAACAAATACTACAGACTTAACTCCACAACATGTCCACGCCAGCCAGCTCCACCCACGCGACTGGTGTTGCTGGAACATGCACGGCATGGTGTCTACAAGGTACCAACTAAAACTCACATGTGTGGGGGTTTTCTATTTTGATTTTCCAACTGCAATGCGTACCTCGCCAATGTACATGTGGCAGACGCTTCATGAAGCTGTCGGAATCAACAGAGAAAATACAAGAGCAACCGTACAGGTCCTGGGAGCAAGGTCGAGTTAGTCCTTGAGGGTCTCTTCTCAGACTAGCCTCACCTGGTCCTGGTCTACGTTGATCGTTGGAATCTCCTCAATGCTTTTACACTTTAAGGGACTCCTAGGGTCCTCATCACATTTAGTGAATAATATAGTTTAGTGAATAGTTCATAGTGAATGGCAAAATAGTTCATAGGCAACTCGGTGTTGCAGACACCTGGAGCTGGAGGCTTGAGTAAATAGTTGGCAGTATTCAGAAGTGGTTCAACGGAAACACCGCATAAAGCTTAACAGTAGTTTATTTACTAACTTAACCACTAATACACAGGGTGCTTGATTTACTTTAGATTGGCGTCAGAAAGGCTATGGTTGCATTAGCGAGACTCTTGACGTCTGGCTAATCGATTCGGATCCACTTGTGGAGTAACACCTAACTTAACACAGTTGACAGCCAATCATTAACACGGCAACCTAACTGCCGGTGTGCAAAGGGATCACAAGAGTTCCAACCGGATACTCGGGTAATGATGATGCGGAATAAATTGCAATGGCACTGTCAATGGGACAGGCAATAACATGCACAATAATAATATCACACAATAACTAAATGTGTGGTGTATGTGAAGCTCACATTCACAGACGAGTGTAATGTCGTGATACCACACAGATAAACACGCTTACACCGTCGGGTGTCTAGGTCTCCACCTATACCTGTGTCAGGTATAAGGAGGTGAGAACTGTGGTTGATCCCTCAGATCAACACAGACAGACACAATATAACAATGACAAGATCTTGTACATACAGGTAGGCTACCTCTCTTATTCATTCACTCACTCAGGCACATTTATGCAAGAACTCGTAGTTGGCCTGACAGCCGGTTCGCTCGGCGACAGGCTTTCCTACAAACCGTACTTGACATGGAGGGTACTCCCAGGAGGGTGCGCTGTATGTCTAACACAGACACACACACACACACACTTGTTGGCACTGGCGGTGAGTAAGGTGGTGACGTCACGTAGTACAGTGAGGGCGGCGGCGGGCTACACGCTCGGGACAGAGTGGCGGCTGCAGGTTATATGGTACCATGCGGTACACTGTGGTAAAGTCACACACAGGTTACTTAGGCAGCGGCACTCCTTAGTTCACTCCAGGTCACTCACAAGGATCTCCACTAGTCACCAGGGGTTACCTGATACCAGTCTGTTTCGCTCTGGTGATTTGTCACTAGGCTTCTAAACTATATTGTCATGATCGCGATTCCGTGCGAGCGTTGGTATATCGGAAAGGTGCCGAGTTTAACTTGACGGTGAGGAATGGACGGTGTTCAGTCTATTGGCCGATAGACAGAACAGGACACGTCCTCTATGTACGGGCTTCATCACGTGAATGTCCTTGCAAGAGAAGCAGGGCTCCTCGTGGGGCACAAACACAAGGGGTTACAATTGACCAATGGCGCTTCAGAAAAAGCGCGGGAACCAATCATATTAATCGTTCCATGATCAGTAGCAGAGGTGACGTCATGAACACGTCACACCCACGTCACAATTGTTATTCTCCATCGCGCAGGTTGAGGCTGACTCCAGAGGTCAGATCTATCGCCTCGCTGGCGTCCCCTCTCTCTCTCACGCCTGGCACCTCCTATGTGTACTCTCTGACCCTATGGCGTGGATGCTTAACTTCCCTGTATCTACTCCCTGCCTGGACCTTCGGCGACCTCCGTATTATAAACGTATTCCTGGTTAAGTGGGCATCCTGGAGATACTCAACATGACAGTTTACTATCCAGGGTTAACAGAGATAGGACTTGTGCACGAGATCGGTGCACTGTGCACTGCAATGAGCCATTTTTTTTTATCTTTATTTAAAAAAATACAATATAAATTACATATACATAAGTGTTACAAGGCAATTATACATTACAATTCTTAGTGAACAAGTGTTTCAGTAGTACAGAACAAGATCTTTAAAAAAAACTGAATGTTAAACTTATTTACCTATAAACGATTTACAAAAATTGGAGAATAAATTTACATTAAAATACAGGGGAAATTATTACATTTATAAATATTTTATATAATTCTCAGTAAACAAATTTTCCATATCATCACCGAGCATGAGCCTTAAACCCCAAATGTTATACCTGATCCTGCCTCGCAAGAACTTCAATATTTTGTCTACTGAATAACCCTCCTGCCTGCCTATCCACACACAAAAAATGTAGTCAGAAAGTAACATAATTATACTATTCCTAATTTTCTTGCATTTTATGTCAATATGAAACATTAAAAACCTCATTAACTCCACTCTAATACTTGGTCCACATAAAGCTTTAAGAGTGTCTCTAATCCAGTTTACAAGAACAACTTTCTACTTACAGAAATAAAATATATGCATATTATTTTCAATTTCAGTACATTGGTCACACCTATTGTCGTCTTTAATGCCCAACATCAACAACCTATCATTAGTATGGAGGGTCTCATGAATATAGCGATACAATAGCTCACGTTGTTTTGGGGCAATAAATTTAACATGAAGGTTTGCCCATATTACTTGCCAGCTAAAGAGTGGATATGCCTCCTCTACTCTAGGAACTATATTTGGTAGTATAACATCATACACTTGTTTACTGTTCATCATTAAAAAACCTTCAATATTACAAATCTGCCTGAGAATATCAATTGCACATGAATAAAAGTGCGGTGAAATAAAGGCAAGGTCAGTATACTCTGGCATATGTATCAAGTAGCTAACACGTAATTTACAATAGTAATGTCCTAGCGCATTTACACTATCCCTCTGCATTATCTCCTTTCTAAAGGTAACACCTAAGATTGCCAATGACTTATGGTATACATTCAGTATTCCTATTCCACCGTTTTTCTTACCTTTACATAGGGTAGTTCGTTTAATTGGTTGGTATCTACCATACCATACATATCTACAAATAGTTTTGTCAATCTCTATAGCACTTTTCTTGTCTATGGGAAAGCTGTGAGACAAATTCCACACTTTAGACAAAATTTTGCAATTGATTATTACAGCCTTCTGAAGCGGTCAATTTCCTATTTGACAACATATTCGTAGCTACTATTATATTCCCACATAGTACTTGCCAATTCGTAACCAATGTCGTTTCATATGCTTTACACCAGCAAATCCCAAGAGCTTTAATAGACTCCACTATCTTGAACCATGAACCTGTCCAGTTAACCTTATTACACCAACTGCCAAGACCCATCATACACGTTTTGTTCTTGTTAATAACAGCACCTGTCGCTCCTTCAAAGTTGTCTAACTCATTCTGAACATTCACCACCGAGTCTTCTGTCGACACAAAAATAGTTGTATCGCCTGCATAACCAACAACAGGAAGTGTCATAGCATTAGGAAGACGAGGTGGAACAATAAAGTCATTGCTTTTTATTGCCAAGTACAGTGGCTCTTGAAATATAACATACAAAATCATTGAAAGGGGACATCCCTGACGTACAGATCGTTCAACTGAAAAAGGTTTACTTAAGACTCCATTGATACAGACGCTGCTCCGACACTGTTTATAAAGCATACGGATCCAATCAATAAATTCTTGTGCCACTCCTACCCTATCCAATATTTCTAATACAAACTGAACATCAACACGGTCAAAGGCTTTCGACCAGTTGAGGTTTATCATGGAGGAAGGAACATTATTCTCAGACACATAATACACAACATCCCTAATTACATTATTACAATTGATTATAGATCTTCCAGGCACACCACAAAACTGTTCCTTTGATATAATTTTATCCATTGCAATCCTAAGTCTATTTGCCAGCAGTTTCGATACTATTTTATAATCCTGGTTTAGTAGGGAAAGTGGCCTCCAGTTCGTTAGAATATGCAAATCACCCGTTTTAGGCATCATCTTAATAATCCCATGAGATTGTGACATGCTAAGCTTCCTATGCTGTATGCTATACTGCACCACTTGTACAAAGTCTTTACCAATGACATCCCATAGATAGAAATAAAATTCCGCCGGGAACCCATCACAGCCAGGTGATTTACCCTTCTTTAAACTCTTGACCACACTCCACACCTCCTGCTTATCTACATCTGCCAATAATGACGTGTTGTCATCCTGGGTTAAAACCCGTGTACATTTTCCAAGGAAATACTCCTGTATACCTTGGTCTACGTTCACTTTTTTGTACAATTTCTCTAATTCACCCCGAACATAATATACAATCCCATCCGTATTTGTCATATCCGTCCCATCACCGGCTTTAATACTAGTCACAAGTGCTGTACCCTTGTTATTCTTGACTTTACTTAACAAATAAGGAGAGAGTTTTTCACCATACATCCTGTCATTAATCTGGAGGCGAACATTGACTCCTTCAGATATTTCATCCCTCAATTTGTTAATTCTGTCTTTTAAAATGGTAATTTCTTCATACTTGTCTAATCCCATATTGACCTTTACATAAAGTTGTTTTAGTCTGTGTTGGAATAAGTTTAACAGACCATATTTTTCAGCAGCCTTTCGTTTGGATACTTTCACGAAGAAACTTTTGCATGCAACTTTACACATGTCCCACCACTCCAACAGACATCTGAACTTATGTTTTTGCCCAACCAGATGTTCCCACAATACTTGAAAATTATCAATTACATCTTTACTCTGCAACAGACTGCAATTGAGCTTCCATGACCCTGTCCCCACTTTAACCTGATCGTCAATAACAAGCTTCACCACAACCATACAGTGATCTGAACAGCTGACCGGAACAGTACTGCAAGAACTAATTTTATCATGTAACGAGTGCATATATATTCTGTCAAGCCTAGAACCATAATTCTGGCGAACATATGTGTATTCATATACACCTCCGTTAATGCTATTTGCATCCTTGAGACCAATACATTTCAAAAGTGTAATTAAAGCAGGAGATACACATGCGTTCGACTGAATGCTACAATCTCTCATAGAAGTGACACAATTAAAGTCGCCACCAAAAATAACGTTACGCGTATCATTTCTGAAAAAATATAATAACTCGTTAGAGAACAAGTCCTCCCTCTCTTTCTTCCTGCGGGTGCCAGAGGGAGCATACACATTAATTTAAGTACAGGAATTATTGTGTCAAAAAAGGAAATCCTAGCATATAAAACATTACCATTATCATCCATTTCAGTATTAAGAACCTTGATGTGGGCTCGCTTAGCAATCAGTATCATCGTACCACCTTTCAACAAGGTCGTTGGATTTATCAATATTTCAAAGAAATCAAGCAGCACATCAAGTTTCTTAACATCTTGTACATTGTGTTCTTGCACTAGAAGTACATCCAAATTATGATATTTAAACAATGATAACAGCTGCAACTGTTTATTTCTACAATTGAACCCATTAATGTTCAAAGTAGCACAATTAAAATTAATTGGCTTCCCGAATGTAAGTTTGAGAGAAACCAAAATTACTCTTTATCCATCATTATCTCACTTGACACTATCTTAGTGTCATCTTTCCCTTTTCGAAATCTAAGTTTAATATTTGCACTCGCGTCTCGATTCTGTTCATGTTCCACAAGATCCCACCATGTCTTATCACTGTTCTCTCTACCATGATCCTCACTCACCGGTTGTACTGTGCCCTCGCTACGTTTCGGTGACTCTTCGGGGCCTTGGTCACGGTGAACTTCAACGGCAACAACCTGCTCAATTTTTTCAGAGACTTTTAATTTAGCGGCGTAGTCCTTCATACGTTCCAGATCAATACTCCGAGTAATTTTTTTCGTTTCTTCACATGACTGGTTACAGAACCAGCCTTCACACCCCCAGCCTTCACACTACCCCTACCCTTTCTATCATACCTTACTGAAGAGGGTGGAGTTGCTCTCTGCACAGACATTTCTACATCACTATCCTCCATTGTGTCATCCTCCACATCCAGTTGACAACCAATTACTTGTTCCATCGTCACCTCACTAAGGTCAGCACTACCGCCAGCCTCGCAGCTCTTCGCAGCGTCAGCACCTATGTTATGGGCGTCCACATGTATAGTGTCCAGACTTACCTCACCCTCACCAGGGTGACCAACAGCCGGTAAAGCGTCCTGAGCAGTGTCGTCTGTACCTTCCTTGTCTGCATGACCATTATCGTCCTGAGCAGTGTCGTCTGTACCTTCCTTGTCTGCATGACCATTATCGTCCTGAGCAGTGTCGTCTGTACCTTCCTTGTCTGCATGACCATTATCGTTCTGAGCAGTGTCGTCTGTACCTTCCTTGTCCGCATGACCATTATCGTCCTGAGCAGTGTCATCTGCACCCTCCTTGTCTGCATGACCATTATCGTCCTGAACAGTGTCATCTGCACCCTCCTTGTCTGCATGACCATTATCGTCCTGAGCAGTGTCATCTGCACCCTCCTTGTCTGCATGACCATTATCGTTCTGAGCAGTGTCGTCTGTACCTTCCTTGTCCGCATGACCATTATCGTCCTGAGCAGTGTCATCTGCACCCTCCTTGTCTGCATGACCATTATCGTCCTGAGCAGTGTCATCTGCACCCTCCTTGTCTGCATGACCATTATCGTCCTGAGCAGTGTCATCTGCACCTTCCTTGTCTGCATTACCATTATCGTCCTGAGCAGTGTCGTCTGTACCTTCCTTGTCTGCATGACCATTATCGTTCTGAGCAGTGTCGTCTGTACCTTCCTTGTCCGCATGACCATTATCGTCCTGAGCAGTGTCATCTGCACCCTCCTTGTCTGCATGACCATTATCGTCCTGAACAGTGTCATCTGCACCCTCCTTGTCTGCATGACCATTATCGTCCTGAGCAGTGTCATCTGCACCCTCCTTGTCTGCATGACCATTATCGTTCTGAGCAGTGTCGTCTGTACCTTCCTTGTCCGCATGACCATTATCGTCCTGAGCAGTGTCATCTGCACCCTCCTTGTCTGCATGACCATTATCGTCCTGAGCAGTGTCATCTGCACCCTCCTTGTCTGCATGACCATTATCGTCCTGAGCAGTGTCATCTGCACCTTCCTTGTCTGCATTACCATTATCGTTCTGAGCAGTGTCGTCTGCACCTTCCTTGTCCGCATGACCATTATCGTTCTGAGCAGTGTCATCTGCACCCTCCTTGTCTGCATGACCATTATCGTCCTGAGCAGTGTCATCTGCACCTTCCTTGTCTGCATTACCATTATCGTTCTGAGCAGTGTCGTCTGTACCTTCCTTGTCTGCATTACCATTATCGTCCTGAGCAGTGTCATCTGCACCCTCCTTGTCTGCATGACCATTATCGTTCTGAGCAGTGTCATCTGCACCTTCCTTGTCCGCATGACCATTATCGTCCTGAGCAGTGTCGTCTGTACCTTCCTTGTCTGCATGACCATTATCGTCCTGAGCAGTGTCGTCTGTACCTTCCTTGTCTGCATTACCATTATCGTTCTGAGCAGTGTCGTCTGTACCTTCCTTGTCTGCATTACCATTATCGTCCTGAGCAGTGTCGTCTGTACCCTCCTTGTCTGCATTACCATTATCGTCATGAGCAGTGTCGTCTGTACCCTCCTTGTCTGCATTACCATTATCGTCCTGAGCAGTGTCGTCTGTACCCTCCTTGTCTGCATTACCATTATCGTCCTGAGCAGTGTCGTCTGTACCCTCCTTGTCTGCATTACCATTATCGTCCTGAGCAGTGTCGTCTGCACCCTCCTTGTCTGCATGACCATTATCGTCCTGAGCAGTGTCGTCTGCACCCTCCTTGTCTGCATTACCATTATCGTCCTGAGCAGTGTCGTCTGCACCCTCCTTGTCTGCATTACCATTATCGTCCTGAGCAGTGTCGTCTGCACCCTCCTTGTCTGCATTACCATTATCGTCCTGAGCAGTGTCGTCTGCACCCTCCTTGTCTACATGACCATTATCGTCCTGAGCAGTGTCATCTGCACCTTCCTTGTCTGCATTACCATTATCGTTCTGAGCAGTGTCATCTGCACCTTCCTTGTCTGCATGACCATTATCGTCCTGAGCAGTGTCATCTGCACCTTCCTTGTCTGCATGACCATTATCGTTCTGAGCAGTGTCATCTGCACCTTCCTTGTCTGCATGACCATTATCGTTCTGAGCAGTGTCATCTGCACCTTCCTTGTCCGCATGACCATTATCGTCCTGAGCAGTGTCGTCTGTACCTTCCTTGTCTGCATGACCATTATCGTCCTGAGCAGTGTCGTCTGTACCTTCCTTGTCTGCATGACCATTATCGTCCTGAGCAGTGTCATCTGCACCTTCCTTGTCCGCATGACCATTATCGTCCTGAGCAGTGTCGTCTGTACCTTCCTTGTCTGCATGACCATTATCGTCCTGAGCAGTGTCGTCTGTACCTTCCTTGTCTGCATGACCATTATCGTCCTGAGCAGTGTCATCTGCACCTTCCTTGTCTGCATGACCATTATCGTCCTGAGCAGTGTCATCTGCACCTTCCTTGTCTGCATGACCATTATCGTCCTGAGCAGTGTCATCTGCACCCTCCTTGTCTGCATTACCATTATCGTCCTGAGCAGTGTCATCTGCACCCTCCTTGTCTGCATTACCTTCATCGTCCTGATCTAAGTTACCTTCACCGGCCTCATTCGCACTGGGAGTCACTCCCACAGACGTTTCACTTACAGAGTTGTGGGTTACTTCATCTACCTCACCTGGAACTACAGTATTTACAGCAGCGGGTTCATTTCCTGATACACTATCCTCTATTAATGGCGGAAAGTCATGTTCATGAAAAATGTTGATCCGTTCCGATGCCTCCACCTGGCAGGCAGCAGCCATGTGACCAGTACGCCCACACTTAAAACAAGTTGGCATTTGGACATTGTATATAAATTTAATATAATGACCTGCTACTGACATTGATGAAGGAATATTACGGTGAAGTTCCATCTTTACTGTTCGTGTTCCATTAAAACACCCTTTCCCTGGGCCATAGGTATATTTATTAAAACGAACATTGTCCACTTTCCCATATTGTTCCAGTATGTGTATAATAGTTCTATTCAACATTTCAAATGGCGCATCCCTCACAGAAACGTATGTAAACGTTTTGCTCAAATTAATCACTTGTACTGATCCTTTCCCAGTAGGTAAACTTATAATGTCATCATCATACTTCTTAAGAAACTCTGAAAACGCCACATTGTTTTCAAATTTCAACACCACTCTGTTCCCTGGCAGTGGTTGGTAACCAAATATTTCTTCCTGCTTGATCTGTAGCACATCGAAGATCGTCGTGGATACAAGGTCGGGATCAGCATGACAACTAAACATGAGTCCTATGGACTCCTTCCGCTTTAGTGTAGGTGTGTAGGAGCCCATGATGGCACATATACCACCCCCAGCGTGACGTTATCCGCCCATCCGTCAACACGCAGGCCAACAGCGACGACAAACACGTCCACCCACCAGACGCCAGTAGCAGAGCGAATCAAAACACGTCTGCTCACCACCACGTCCACGACGAGACTCCAATGAGCCATTCAAGTCAGCTGTGGGATAATCTTGAGACCATCCTCTCACAACATGAAACCTCTAGATACTCTGCTATCAGAGAGTAATACTGAAGAACATAATTATAACTAAACTTATATGTATATAACAATGCTAAGGTGTAAATAAGAAATTAATTACAATCAATAAACAGGAATAATTACAGGGGTGAATCAGTGACGCTAACTTGATACACTGCACCATACTGGAACATCCCAAATACGGTCATCCCCTCCATGAGACGCCAAGGTCACCCCCACAGGAATGAACATGCAATAGCATTAACAAATATTAAATACAGGCACACTACAGCATGCTACATTTAAATCAAACATATATATACTGGAACACAACTAGATACAATGTTTTATTTAAATAACTGAGGAAAGAAATAATGGACATACATATTTATCATGATGAATGTTAGAATCAAATATATGGATTCATATCACAGGGTCGGCAGCAGCTGGTGTGGGGTCAGCAGCAGCTGGTGTAGGGTCAGCAGCAGCAGCTGGTGTAGGGTCAGCAGCAACAGCTGGTGTAGGGTCAGCAGCAACAGCTGGTGTGGGGTCAGCAGCAGCTGGTGTAGGGTCAGCAGCAGCAGCTGGTGTGGGGTCAGCAGCAGCTGGTGTAGGGTCAGCAGCAGCTGGTGTAGGGTCAGCAGCAGCAGCTGGTGTAGGGTCAGCAGCAACAGCTGGTGTAGGGTCAGCAGCAACAGCTGGTGTGGGGTCAGCAGCAGCTGGTGTAGGGTCAGCAGCAGCAGATGGTGTGGGGTCAGCAGCAGCTGGTGTAGGGTCAGCAGCAGCTGGTGTAGGGTCAGCAGCAGCAGCTGGTGTAGGGTCAGCAGCAGCAGCTGGTGTAGGGTCAGCAGCAACAGCTGGTGTAGGGATAGCAGCAGCTGGTGTAGGGTCGGCGGCAGCTGGTGTAGGGTCAGCAGCAGCAGCTGGTGTAGGGTCCGCAGCTGGTGTAGGGTCAGCAGCAGGTGGTGTGGGGTCAGCAGTAGCTGGTGTAGGGTCAGCAGCAGCTGGTGTAGGGTCAGCGGCAGCTGGTGTAGAGTCAGCAGCTGGTGTAGGGTCAGCGGCAGCTGGTGTAGAGTCAGCAGCTGGTGTAGGGTCAGCAGTTTGTGTAGGGTCAGCGGCAGCTGGTGTAGGGGTCAGCAGCAGCTGGTGTAGGGTCAGCAGTTGGTGTAGGGTCAGCGGCAGCTGGTGTAGGGGTCAGCAGCAGCTGGTGTAGGGTCAGCAGCAGCTGGTGTAGGGGTCAGCAGCAGGTGGTGTAGGGTCAGCGGCAGGTGGTGCAGGGTCAGCGGCAGCTGGTGTAGGGGTCAGCAGCAGCTGGTGTAGGGGTCAGCAGCAGCTGGTGTAGGGGTCAGCAGCAGCTGGTGTAGGGGTCAGCAGCAGCTGGTGTAGGGGTTAGTGTAACAAACTAGGCTGTTGTAAGAATTATCCAGAGTGGTTTATCGACAAAAGAGAATGGGAAGCTGAGCCGCATGGTGACCTGACCCCCAGGGGAATTCGCGGTGGAAATAACCAACGCTTTGTTCATAGCTGCGTATAATGAACCATCCTATAGTATTCAGCAATTTAGAGAAAATTAGCCTTTATTCATTTTGCATTAAAATTGTATTGTATAATAGTACTGGATACAATATCAAGAGTATTCTAATTATTGAGTTTAAGTCACCATCAGTGACGTCACGAATCGGATCTAACTTTTAAGGCGGAGTGACCGGCGGTCATAGGTCATCAGGGGTTGACATGTCTACTATTTCTACTATTTCTACAAGTTTTAATAACCATTTTTGTGATCGGGAACAGCTCTGCCGTTAGATGTTTGTAATTTAATTCAGTAAAATAATTCAACCAGTCTGGATCAATTCAGTATAAACAGAGGATAATTGTTATAACTTAACCTTGCTAAAGTAACTGGGTAAGCGATGCGGAACAATACAATTTTAATGCAAAATGAATAAAGGCTAATTTTCTCTAAATTGCTGAATACTATAGGATGGTTCATTATACGCAGCTATGAACAAAGCGTTGGTTATTTCCACCGCGAATTCCCCTGGGGGTCAGGTCACCATGCGGCTCAGCTTCCCATTCTCTTTTGTCGATAAACCACTCTGGATAATTCTTACAACAGCCTAGTTTGTTACAACCCCCCCGCACAAGCACTTAGTAAACCTTGTTAATTTGTTAAAATTCACGAGGTTTAGTATCCAAACCCACAATTCAACTCATGCCACAAACAAAAGCTAACCTAACTAATAAAATTTGACACATAATAGTCCAACATCATAATGAACATGTTCATATTTCATAAATTTCTCAGCTGTCAACTGACAGCAATCCTCCAATATCAGGAAACATACATCCTACCCTTACTGACATAGCTAAATAACATGTCCCTACTCTACCATCAAAAACTAGCTATTAAACTCTCTTGGCTCTTCACTAGCCAAGTCCATGTGTCCTCTAGAGCCGGCCACACCGTGCTCAAACAAACATTAAAGTTATAAGTTCAGACTGAACTTTCAGTCATCCGGGAGCGTACTACGGAACTATCAGTTCACATCCGTGTACTAACCACTCCCCATCAAGGAACACACCTAACGTTTATTACATGTATCTAAAATAAAAAAAATTCCTATACTATATCACAGGTTTCAGCTGACTGTACAGCCAAGTGTTCTCACTCACTAGAAGTGTCAATGTTTATATTGGTCCGCCTCTCCTGTGTTCAAACATTCTGAAAAAAAAATAGCACAACATAATTTTCCATAACCGTTTGTTCTGGGCTGAGACAATTACACAGGGGCTTCGATTTTGATTACTGACCAATTTATAGAGTAAAATTCATATATTATACTAGAATTATTATTTTAAATCGTGTATCCAGAGTGGTTTATCGACAAAAGAGAATGGGAAGCTGAGCCGCATGGTGACCTGACCCCCAGGGGAATTCGCGGTGGAAATAACCAACGCTTTGTTCATAGCTGCGTATAATGAACCATCCTATAGTATTCAGCAATTTAGAGAAAATTAGCCTTTATTCATTTTGCATTAAAATTGTATTGTATAATAGTACTGGATACAATATCAAGAGTATTCTAATTATTGAGTTTAAGTCACCATCAGTGACGTCACGAATCGGATCTAACTTTTAAGGCGGAGTGACCGGCGGTCATAGGTCATCAGGGGTTGACATGTCTACTATTTCTACTATTTCTACAAGTTTTAATAACCATTTTTGTGATCGGGAACAGCTCTGCCGTTAGATGTTTGTAATTTAATTCAGTAAAATAATTCAACCAGTCTGGATCAATTCAGTATAAACAGAGGATAATTGTTATAACTTAACCTTGCTAAAGTAACTGGGTAAGCGATGCGGAACAATACAATACTCTGTCTGGGGTAGTCCAGACAAGGAGAAAATCAGTGTGAATACGGGAGCAGCTGGGAGAGGTCAACCATCTTACCTCTCCCCAAACCAGCACAACATCTTAAGCTGGAAAACATAGAGGTATAGTTGCTATGGTTATGTATAGAAATAGTCTCATTTGCCACTCAGGTCAAGTAGGGAGTGTTAAAGTGATAGGGAGTGAACCTATTTAGATTTTGTTTTAGTTTTCTTTTAATAAATTAAATTTGTTATTAATTTGCATTTTATTGTTTCCATTTGGTTATGTGTAAACTTGTCCTGGTCACGTGGTCCACACGAGGCAGAGTTGCATTGGGCGCCGATTCTAACATCGAATCGGAATTATCATTACCGTGTAATTTATTCCACACTCAAGGTCATCGTTTATAGTGGGGATCAAGCCCCTAGGTTGATTAATTAGCGTGATCGATCCAGACCTCGATCATTGCTCTTGTATTACTGGTCTGGTGGTGGCAGCAGAGGTGACTCTAGGGTTTTGTTCAGAGCTTAGGTCACGTCATACTGGGTGTAGAATCCTAAGTCGGTCAATCGTCTTAGGACCACGTGGCGTGGAGTTGGCTTTGGTAAAAGTTTTGGAGTCCCTTGGTTTAGAAATAAAAGTAAGAATACGGGTAGAGGGAGTAGAAAGAAGGAAGTAAAGTGAGAGGAGCCAAACCCGTGTTACAATGGTGCACAGCGGTGGTTTCAACAATTTTGTTTGAAATTGTTGAAAGGCTCACGCGTCTAGCCGTTCGAACACGTGCGCGGATGCTAAGGAGACAGCCGCGGGCCCGGATTAGCAGTGCGCCCCACAAGTGCGTTTGAGTGGGGATTGGCGAATCTTGAGTCATGCGGGCTGATATGATTAAGGTTTAGTTAGTAAGATTAGGTTGTTAAAATTAGATTTATTGAAAACGAGACCGCTCCGAGTTGATTGGACTGGGTACCATACTCGACCCATTGCAATTAATTCAGAGGTGTTGGGAGCCACCATACTCTTAACAGCAGTTCCTTGAGGGCTGTCGGGGGCGGATATATCTGTGGGACGCCAGTAGATAGTCCGAGGGCGTTATTAGACGACCCAAAACGCTAAGGAAAAACGTAAATCCGTGAAGGGCGTTGCGGCCTCCGAGGGACGGACTAGTAAACTACCTAGCAGCGATTCAACAACTAAGTGATCGCACACTTAGTGGAGGTTGAGTCGTCCCTAG
Source organism: Procambarus clarkii (assembly GCF_040958095.1). Classification (NCBI taxonomy): domain Eukaryota; kingdom Metazoa; phylum Arthropoda; class Malacostraca; order Decapoda; family Cambaridae; genus Procambarus; species Procambarus clarkii. Next base: position 44,215,051 of record NC_091172.1, on the reverse strand, counting down.
TCATAATTGTTGCTGAAAGCTGCGTGTCGCTCTGTTGGAACCTAGAGGGTGTGGCCCCTAGGCTAGGTGTGGTACGGCGAGCCGGTAGGAACGATTATAAGATTAAGTCGAGTGCATTTTTTTAATTAAGTATACTTAAATTTATAAAGTAATTTCCGTTTATTTGCGTTGTTCTAGATTAATTTTTTCCCCTAAATTCAATCCCCGGTTAAAAATTTTCCCAAGTGTAGCGTTTTCTTGCATATTAGGCTAAGTGCGTACGTTAAGTTTTGTTATTCCCTGTTCTATTAGTCTAAGTCAGAGGCGTTGTTAATCCTCTGGACTTAGGGCTATATGTCGGTCACGATAGATAAGTGAAGGAGTTTAAGGGATAGTAAGTTGCGTGTAAATGTAATTTGTCCGTGGAATATTTCTAAGTATTTTGGGATAAGTTTTCGGCTAAGTCAATGTCGGAAACTCGTTAACTGTAATTAATTTGTATTCGTGGGTCACGTGTATGTTCTGGGTATCATTAGGATTCTCCAGTCGATGCGAGTGATATTTTCTAGTTTTTACCAGTAAGACGGTAAAATTGTGTTTATAGACTTAGAATTCTGTTTTCAGTAGACACGTAGGTGGAAAATTTTCTAAGTCCAGCTTGGGCTAGAATCTGACTTTTTGGCGGAAATTCTAATTTTCATGTTTTGTGTATATTCTGGGGTCAGTATTACTCTCTAGTGCGCGCAAGGGACGTAATTCTGTTCGTAAAGCATTAAACAGTGATAATTACATTTTTGCCGAATTTAGTTATTTTTCGAGAAAATCGTGTCGTAATTTTGTCAGAGTCCATTTGAGGTGAAAATCTCGGATTTTGACGAAAAATCGAATTAGTGAGTGTTGAAACCGCCCGAAGTGTCAGTATTGTTCTGCATACAACGTCAGTATTAAATAATAACGTATTTATATCTGGGAACGAGAAACCCAAATTTTTGTGAATTAAAGGAGTTTTGTGATATTTGGGGTGATAGAAATTTTTTTTCCCTCGGAGTCAGGAAAATTGGCAGAGTCCAGCAATTGAGTAAAAACGTAGTTTTTTGATAAAAATTCAATTTTTAGTAAGCATTTATAGGTCCTGGGTGTCTATATTAATCGCTAGAGCGGTTTATTAACGTAAAACTAGTTATTTTCCTTCAGAACAAAAATTTTGATTTTTCAGCGTTTAAGCGAAAAAGCGCGGGACTTAGTTTTTTTCAGCGCAGCTGGTCCCGCTCCATCAGTCATCAGTGGCCACGCTGCTCACTTCAAGCGCGTTTAGTATTCAAGTACAGTAAATATTCTTTATTAATCCATCACGAGTGCTGTGCGTTAGTGGCGTTATCATTTAAATTGTTTTATATAAATTAGATTCTTTAATTTTTTTTTAACGTAAAGGACTTAGGTTTCAGCAATAGAACTGCGGGATATTTCACGGGCAGACACGAGTGCGGGGCAGACACTCATTCATTGGATTCACTTCAGCGATTCTCTCGATAAATCGTTGTATTTCCTATTTTGGGAATTTAGTAGTTTTCTCTTAGAAAAAGAGTTGTGATTTTTTTTTATTGGTGTAAGATCACGGTTGTAGTGAGTCCGGGTCGAGGGTGTACTAAAGGGTAGTTTAGAAGAGACGTGGCACACCAGGAATCACAGAAAATGTTTAACCCAGATAATGACCAGTCAGTAGGGACCAGTGGGAGTGGAAGTGGAAGTGTAGAGGACAGCACCTCTTCCGACACCACTGGGGACCACCTAGGTACACCTCATCCGTCACTACAACAACCCCAACCCCATCCTCAATTCCCATACCAACCCCATCCTCAATTCCCATACCAACCCCATCCTCAGTTCCCATACCAACCCTTCCCCCAACCCCAGGCCACTCCATACCCATTCCAACCCCAGGCCACCCCATACCCATACCAACCCCAGGCCACCCCATACCCATACCAACCCCAGGCCACCCCATACCCATACCAACCCCAGGCCACCCCATACCCATACCCATTCCAACCCCAGGCCACCCCATACCCATACCCATACCCATTCCAGCCCCAGGCCACCCCATACCCACCCCAACCCCAATCCACACCCCAGCCTGAGGTCACCCACACCATACCTCAACCCCAACCTCCATCCACACCCCAACCCCAGGCCACCCACACCATACCTCAACCCCAACCTCAATCCACACCCCAACCCGAGGCCACCCACACCATACCTCAACCCCAACCTCCATCCACACCCCAACCCCAGGCCACCCACACCATACCTCAACCCCAACCCCAGGCCGCCACAGCCTTAGACAGGCAGATGCGCACGGAGACGCCGGGCACTCAGTTGTCGCCATACGTAGAGGCGTTAAGTAAAGGCGAGGGAGCCAAGCCGAGGAACTGTGGCGCGGGTTCATCAGGCGGGAAGCAGCCCTCAGCTGCAAGTTCGAGCCACCCTGCGCGGGGTACCAACAGAGATCCGCGGAGGTGTTACTCCTGCTGGAAGCGCGGGCATATACAGAGGGATTGCGAAGTCACTCCTACGAAAGCATGAAAGCAGGCTCCTAGTGATGGTAGGCCTACTTTTGAGGTGAAAGTGGAAGGTGTGAGATTGACAGCTTTTGTTGATACAGGAAGCCAGGCAACGGTAATTAAAAAGTCAGCCTTCAGCAATTTTAAGTATGCACGTCTTCAACGTTGCGCAAAGACATTAACAGCAGTCAATGGGGAAAAGATTGAGATCGTAGGTCAAGGTACAGTTAATTTTGAGATTGATGGGGAATTGCAGCCTCACACATGTACGATCGTAGAGAACCTTGATTTTCCTGGTCACATCTTAATGGGAACTGATTTTCTGTCGCGATTTAATTATTCCTTGTCTGCTCAAAAAGGGGCTAGGAACTGCAGGTTGCAGTTGGGACAGACTTCCTACCCAGTGGAGATGATCGACCATCCCCCAGTTGTAGCTTCAATTAAGAGGAAGCTGAAACATAATGCGCACTATCCAAAATTGATTTTTAAGTCTCTTCCAGACACAGTTAAGAGGTCATGCGCCTTGCATGCATTGACCAAACAGAGTTGCCCACCACATTCTGTTAAATTTATTAAAGTAGCCGTGGGACGTCACATACAACCAGGTACCACCCTTCAGGTGGCTGGGAGATGTGATAGTTTATTAATTCCTCATCACTTAGTTGTAGTGCTCGATAAAGGTGCACTCATTCCAGTTGTCAATCTTTCACATAAGACTTTTCGCTTCAGGGCAGGTGATAGGGTATCTCAGGGAACCATGGTGGAGGACACAGAAATCTTTCACCATGAGTCAGCTGAGACGCCAGCCGTCACTGCACAATGTAGTGCACTGAATATGTTGAAAACTAAAACACCATCCAAAGTACAATACGAGACGAGAAAGGTTGCACAGAATGTTGAGGAAGTGGAAAAATTAATTTCAGCACTTGATTTGCAACATGTTGCACAGGCAGATAGGAAGGCACTGAGAGGAGTTTTACGAAAATTCCCGAAATTGTTTGCGACAGAGGATGACCAGATTGGTCTCCTTGATAAGATCGAGCACACCATTCCAACTGGTGACCATTTGCCTGTGTACACAAGACAGTGGAGGTTGCCGGAACAGGCAAAGAACATTATCAGGGAGGAGTGCCAGAAAATGTTGAGACAGGGCGTAATAGAGCCTAGTACGTCACCATGGCTCTCTCCTGTTGTGCTAGTTCGGAAACCGGACGGTAGTTATCGTTTCTGTGTTGACTACCGGAAGGTGAACGAACTAACTAAGGGTGATGTGTATCCGTTGCCCCGAATACAGGAGATAATAGATCAATTTGGTGCTGCTAAGTATTTCTCAACTCTTGACGCAAAATCGGCGTATTGGGCGATTCCGGTGGCAGAACAGGATAGGGAAAAAACAGCATTCTCGGATGGTAGGCACACTTATCAATTCCGTAGGATGCCGTTTGGTTTGAAGACAGCGCCTTCGTCGTTTCAGAGGGCCATCAACTTTATCCTTAGTCCGGTACTGGGTAGGCATTCTTTAGCGTACCTGGATGATGTTGTGATATATTCCAGGACGTTTGAGGAACACCTACAGGACTTGACTGAGACTTTGAAATTGTTAGATCAGGCAGGTTTCAGGCTGAATGTTCAGAAGTGCACCTTGGCGGCTCAGAAATTCAAATTTCTGGGGTTCCAGGTGTGCCCAGACGGTATCCGACCTGACCCAGATTCTTGCCGCGCCATTGCTGACATGCCTATTCCAAGGACAGCAAAGGACGTGCGTAGGTTTTTGGGGGCGGCCGGATATTTTCGTCGTCACATTGAAGGTTTCGCTGGCATTTCAGCACCCCTGACTGATCTGACAAAGAAAAATGCGAAGTTTGTGTGGAAATCAGAACATGACGAGGCCTATCGCAAACTGAAAGACCAACTAATCACGACACCGGTATTGGCTATTCCTGATTTTGAGAAAGAGTGGGAAGTGCACACTGACGCCAGCGGTATTGCTATTGGCGGGTGCTTAATTCAGCGAGACGCAGATAATTTACCCCATCCAGTAGCCTATTTCAGTAGGAAGGTCAAAGGACCTGAAGTTCGTTATTCAGCTACGGATCGGGAGGCACTGGCAGTAGTAGAATCAGTTAGGTATTTCGAGCCTTACCTATTTCAGCGGCATTTTGTAATCTACACAGACCATCGAGCGTTAACACATATATTTAAAAAGCGAACAAAATGCCCACGAATGTCACGCTGGTCTCACGAACTTTCGGCCCACTCATTCCAGATCTTGTACAAGCCTGGTCCAGCACATGTTGTGCCAGATACGCTAAGTAGAAATATAGCGGCAATGCAGATTAATGAAAATATTGAAACCATTCCATCGGATAAAATGAGAGAATACCAGATGAACGAGCCGAGATGGAAAGAGATTATTGAGTATTTAGAGGGAGGAAAATACCCGAAAAAGAAAAAGAATTTACCTATTCATGATTTTGAGATGAAACAGGGCGTCCTGTATTATGTCAACAGCCAGAATGATAGGGCAGTATTTCAGCTAGTTATTCCGGACGCGTTGCGGTCATCAGCGTTAAAGCTTGCGCATGCTTCAAAAATTGCAGGGCATCCGGGGATCTTTAAAACGCACTTAAAAGCAAAGTCTCTATTTTATTTTCCAGGATTACTTTCTGAGGTAATCAATTTCGTGAAGTCGTGCCCTCGTTGCCAGAGGAGGAAAGGTACCCTTAAGGTACAAGCCCCACTTCAGGAATTTCCTGAAATTTGTGAACCGTTAGATCGTGTGGGGGCCGATCTGATTGATTTACACCACAGTCATGCGGGTAATAGATATGTGTTGGTGCTAGTTGACCATCTGTCTAGATACACTACACTAGTTGCATTACCTCAGAAGGATTCTCGTACGGTTGCAGATGCGTTCTTGCGTAGGTTCGTTACTGTATTCGGACCTCCTAAAGTTTTAGTCTCTGACCGGGGTCAAGAATTCAATGGGAATATATTTAGAGAAGTTTGTAAGATTTTAGAGACAACTTCGGCTTTTACAACAGCCTACCACCCACAAGCAAACGGAATGACGGAACGGACTAATCGTTCAGTCAAGGATATGCTTGCAATCCTTGCTGAACATGATGCAAACACCTGGGATGAACACCTACCCTATGTTCAGTTCGCCTTGAATACTGCCATCCACCAATCAATTAACACCCAACCACTTCATTTGTTTACTGGTAATTCATGCAATTTCCCGTCAGGTCTGCTTAACAGACATAATGTTGCATACGGGGAGGACTATCCTTCAGAGGTCCTTGGAAAAATGAGAAATGCATGGAATATTGCAGCTGAAGCGTCCAAGAAGGCACGGACTCGGTATGCTCATTTTTATGACAAGAAAGTGCGCCCTCTTGAGTTGAAGGAAGGAAGCCTCGTATTGAGAGTGAATGAGGCTGCGCCCGCCAATCAGAGCAGGAAACTAGCTCCGAGGTGGCGAGGACCCTATAGAGTAATTAAAAGGGCGGGGCCGGTTAATCTTGTTATAAAAGGAGTGTTCGAGGACCAGGTGGAAAGGACAATTCATGTAAATAAATTGAAACAATATCATGCTAGAGAGGAATTAGAACTGCCTTCAGCGGGTCTAGTTCCTGACTCAGCAGGGCTGACTCATGGCTTCACCGACGAGTCAGAAGATGAGGATGACCCTCTGTCATCGCTCATCAGTAGTCAGGTGCAGTCTCGCCACCCTATGGTGACGAGATCTCGCGCGATACAGTAAAGTAACTTCCTTGGTTAGTATAATTTAGTGTTCATTAGATTTTCCTGTAAAGGCAATGAGATGTACTATGTCTATACTTAACTCAGGTAGCAACTTTTACCGTGCTCTGGGGTTCCACCTCCACCAAACCCAGAGTATATCTATGCTTCCGCTGTGTTGTGTCTGTCTGTTCCCAGGTCTGATTGGTACACCGACCCAGTTGTTCCAGCCACACGTGAACCCTTGTCTGTAAAGACCGAGGGGGGAGGCACGTTACACAAAGCCCTCCCCCCACCAGACCCAGTAACCCATACATCAGTTACTTTGGGGATGAGTGACTGTCCAAGAGTCACCCGGCCGACGCCTCACGTCACTAACGAGGTTGTCAGGGCCAGCGAGCTGTCCACATTATAGCAGTCACCGGAGGTGCCATACAACGCCGGGGTAGCTGTCTCGAGATCACCGATACCCACCTGCTGCGTCATCAAGACTGCAGTCATTCCAGCAGTGTTGGAGGAGAGGTCAAGAAATGGAAAGCACGTAGCAGTACTCAAGAATTTCGCCGGAAGATTAATGATTACGTCATCTGAAGTAACAAGAAAGCGGAAGTAAGGCGGTCACAGGTGGAAGGCACGGTTTCCCTACAGAGTACCGGGACTCGCCAATAGAAGGTCGCAAAATTGTTTCCTTTGGCCTAAAGTCGGCGGTACGAGGGTATACACAGTTGGTGTTTACGGCCTAGTAACCTGGTGACATCAAGAAACGCCTGAGATGACGTGAGCAATGATGGAAGACGAGATTCACCTGTTCTGCAAACAAGCAACCCGCCTCTACGACCTTCTAACATCACTCCTGCTAGGAGACACCGTTGGTACATCCAGTTCTGCTCTGCTGTGGTCATCGGCGACAAGTTTAACATCAAGACTGCCGTGTGAACTGTGATTGATATGAAGGCGTGTGGACTGTCGAGAGCAAGATTAATGGCCGAAGTAACAGTATTCTACAGCTGTCACTTGGCACTCCGCTCTACTACACTCTGTCGTCATTCAAGAGTACCGGATGGGAGTACAAGAGGACCAGGTATTGATGTCTACACATGAGAAGAAGCAAGATCGACACCGTCATCGTCAGCGACTACATTCAGCATCCAGCAGCATCGATTTTTTTTTCTTCGATTACTCAATATGAACAATTGATACAAAACAACAAAGTTGGCTCTGAACATCTGTGTAAAGAACATCTGGACACTTTTGTTTAAATGTTGAAAAACAGAGTTAGAATCACAATACTTTATAAATGTTGAAAAACAGATTTAAAATAATAATTCTAGTATAATATATGAATTTTACTCTATAAATTGGTCAGTAATCAAAATCGAAGCCCCTGTGTAATTGTCTCAGCCCAGAACAAACGGTTATGGAAAATTATGTTGTGCTATTTTTTTTTCAGAATGTTTGAACACAGGAGAGGCGGACCAATATAAACATTGACACTTCTAGTGAGTGAGAACACTTGGCTGTACAGTCAGCTGAAACCTGTGATATAGTATAGGAATTTTTTTTATTTTAGATACATGTAATAAACGTTAGGTGTGTTCCTTGATGGGGAGTGGTTAGTACACGGATGTGAACTGATAGTTCCGTAGTACGCTCCCGGATGACTGAAAGTTCAGTCTGAACTTATAACTTTAATGTTTGTTTGAGCACGGTGTGGCCGGCTCTAGAGGACACATGGACTTGGCTAGTGAAGAGCCAAGAGAGTTTAATAGCTAGTTTTTGATGGTAGAGTAGGGACATGTTATTTAGCTATGTCAGTAAGGGTAGGATGTATGTTTCCTGATATTGGAGGATTGCTGTCAGTTGACAGCTGAGAAATTTATGAAATATGAACATGTTCATTATGATGTTGGACTATTATGTGTCAAATTTTATTAGTTAGGTTAGCTTTTGTTTGTGGCATGAGTTGAATTGTGGGTTTGGATACTAAACCTCGTGAATTTTAACAAATTAACAAGGTTTACTAAGTGCTTGTGCGGGGGGGTTGTAACAAACTAGGCTGTTGTAAGAATTATCCAGAGTGGTTTATCGACAAAAGAGAATGGGAAGCTGAGCCGCATGGTGACCTGACCCCCAGGGGAATTCGCGGTGGAAATAACCAACGCTTTGTTCATAGCTGCGTATAATGAACCATCCTATAGTATTCAGCAATTTAGAGAAAATTAGCCTTTATTCATTTTGCATTAAAATTGTATTGTATAATAGTACTGGATACAATATCAAGAGTATTCTAATTATTGAGTTTAAGTCACCATCAGTGACGTCACGAATCGGATCTAACTTTTAAGGCGGAGTGACCGGCGGTCATAGGTCATCAGGGGTTGACATGTCTACTATTTCTACTATTTCTACAAGTTTTAATAACCATTTTTGTGATCGGGAACAGCTCTGCCGTTAGATGTTTGTAATTTAATTCAGTAAAATAATTCAACCAGTCTGGATCAATTCAGTATAAACAGAGGATAATTGTTATAACTTAACCTTGCTAAAGTAACTGGGTAAGCGATGCGGAACAATACAATACTCTGTCTGGGGTAGTCCAGACAAGGAGAAAATCAGTGTGAATACGGGAGCAGCTGGGAGAGGTCAACCATCTTACCTCTCCCCAAACCAGCACAACATCTTAAGCTGGAAAACATAGAGGTATAGTTGCTATGGTTATGTATAGAAATAGTCTCATTTGCCACTCAGGTCAAGTAGGGAGTGTTAAAGTGATAGGGAGTGAACCTATTTAGATTTTGTTTTAGTTTTCTTTTAATAAATTAAATTTGTTATTAATTTGCATTTTATTGTTTCCATTTGGTTATGTGTAAACTTGTCCTGGTCACGTGGTCCACACGAGGCAGAGTTGCATTGGGCGCCGATTCTAACATCGAATCGGAATTATCATTACCGTGTAATTTATTCCACACTCAAGGTCATCGTTTATAGTGGGGATCAAGCCCCAAGGTTGATTAATTAGCGTGATCGATCCAGACCTCGATCATTGCTCTTGTATTACTGGTCTGGTGGTGGCAGCAGAGGTGACTCTAGGGTTTTGTTCAGAGCTTAGGTCACGTCATACTGGGTGTAGAATCCTAAGTCGGTCAATCGTCTTAGGACCACGTGGCGTGGAGTTGGCTTTGGTAAAAGTTTTGGAGTCCCTTGGTTTAGAAATAAAAGTAAGAATACGGGTAGAGGGAGTAGAAAGAAGGAAGTAAAGTGAGAGGAGCCAAACCCGTGTTACATTAGCAGCAGCTGGTGTGGGGTCAGCAGCAGGTGGTGTAGAGTCAGCAGCAGCTGGTGTAGGGTCAGCAGCAGCTGATGTGGGGTCAGCAGCAGCTGGTGTGGGGTCAGCAGCAGCTGGTGTAGGGTCAGCAGCAGCTGGTGTAGGGTCAGCAGCAGGTGGTGTAGGGTCAGCAGCAGGTGGTGTGGGGTCAACAGCAGGTGGTGTGGGGTCAGCAGCAGGTGGTGTGGGGTCAGCAGCAGCTGGTGTGGGGTCAGCAGCAGCTGGTGTGGGGTCAGCAGCAGCTGGTGTAGGGTCAGCAGCAGCTGGTGTGGGGTCAGCAGCAGCTGGTGTAGGGGTCAGCAACAGCTGGTGTAGGGTCAGCGGCAGCTGGTGTAGAGTCAGCAGCTGGTGTAGGGTCAGCGGCAGCTGGTGTAGAGTCAGCAGCTGGTGTAGGGTCAGCAGTTGGTGTAGGGTCAGCGGCAGCTGGTGTAGAGTCAGCAGCTGGTGTAGGGTCAGCAGCAGCTGGTGTAGGGGTCAGCAGCAGGTGGTGTAGGGTCAGCGGCAGCTGGTGTAGGGGTCAGCAGCAGCTGGTGTAGGGGTCAGCAGCAGCTGGTGTAGGGGTTAGCAGCAGCTGGTGTGGGGTCAGCAGCAGGTGGTGTAGAGTCAGCAGCAGCTGGTGTAGGGTCAGCAGCAGCTGGTGTGGGGTCAGCAGCAGCTGGTGTGGGGTCAGCAGCAGGTGGTGTAGGGTCAGCAGCAGCTGGTGTAGGGTCAGCAGCAGGTGGTGTAGGGTCAGCAGCAGGTGGTGTGGGGTCAGCAGCAGGTGGTGTGGGGTCAGCAGCAGGTGGTGTGGGGTCAGCAGCAGCTGGTGTGGGGTCAGCAGCAGCTGGTGTGGGGTCAGCAGCAGCTGGTGTAGGGTCAGCAGCAGCTGGTGTGGGGTCAGCAGCAGCTGGTGTAGGGGTCAGCGGCAGCTGGTGTAGGGTCAGCAGCAGCTGGTGTGGGGTCAGCAGCAGCTGGTGTAGGGGTCAGCGGCAGCTGGTGTAGGGGTCAGCGGCAGCTGGTGTAGGGGTCAGCAGCAGCTGGTGTAGGGTCAGCAGCAGCTGGTGTAGGGGTCAGCGGCAGCTGGTGTAGGGGTCAGCAGCAGCTGGTGTAGGGGTCAGCAGCAGCTGGTGTAGGGTCAGCAGCAGCTGGTGTAGGGTCAGCAGCAGCTGGTGTGGGGTCAGCAGAAGCTGGTGTGGGGTCACCAGCAGCTGGTGTGGGGTCAGCAGCAGCTGGTGTGGGGTCAGCAGCAGCTGGTGTGGGGTCAGCAGCAGCTGTTGTAGGGTCTGCAGCAGCTGGTGTAGGGTCAGCAGCAGTTGGTGTAGAGTCAGCAGCAGGTGGTATAGAGTCAGCAGCAGGTGGTGTGGGGTCAGCAGCAGCTGGTGTGGGGTCAGCAGCAGCTGGTGTGGGGTCAGCAGCAGCTGGTGTGGGGTCAACAGCAGCTGGTGTAGGGGTCAGCAGCAGCTGGTGTAGGGGTCAGCAGCAGCTGGTGTAGAGTCAGCAGTAGGTGGTGTAGGGTCAGCAGCAGCTGGTGTAAGGTCAGCAGCAGCAGCTGGTGTAGGGTCAGCAGCTGCTGGTGTAGGGTCAGCAGCAGCTGGTGTAGAGTCAGCAGCAGGTGGTGTAGAGTCAGCAGCAGGTGGTGTGGGGTCAGCAGCAGGTGGTGTGGGGTCAGCAGCAGGTGGTGTGGGGTCAGCAGCAGCTGGTGTCGGGTCAGCAGCAGCTGGTGTGGGGTCAACAGCAGCTGGTGTAAGGGTCAGCAGCAGCTGGTGTAGGGGTCAGCAGCAGCTGGTGTAGAGTCAGCAGTAGGTGGTGTAGGGTCAGCAGCAGCTGGTGTAAGGTCAGCAGCAGCAGCTGGTGTAGGGTCAGCAGCTGCTGGTGTAGGGTCAGCAGCAGCTGGTGTAGGGTCAGCAGCAGCTGGTGTAGGGTCAGCAGAAGCTGGTGTAGGGTCAGCAGCAGATGGTGTAGGGTCAGCAGCAGCAGCTGGTGTAGAGTCAGTCGCAGGTGGTGTGGGGTCAGCAGCAGCAGCTGGTGTGGGGTCAGCAGCAGCAGCTGGTGTAGGGTCAGCAGCAGCAGCTGGTGTGGGGTCAGCAGCAGGTGGTGTGGGGTCAGCAGCAGCTGGTGTGGGGTCAACAGCAGCTGGTGTAGGGGTCAGCAGCAGCTGGTGTAGGGGTCAGCAGCAGCTGGTGTAGGGTCAGCAGCAGCTGGTGTAGAGTCAGCAGTAGGTGGTGTAGGGTCAGCAGCAGCTGGTGTAAGGTCAGCAGCAGCAGCTGGTGTAAGGTCAGCAGCAGCAGCTGGTGTAGGGTCAGCAGCTGCTGGTGTAGGGTCAGCAGCTGCTGGTGTAGGGTCAGCAGCAGCTGGTGTAGGGTCAGCAGAAGCTGGTGTAGGGTCAGCAGCAGATGGTGTAGGGTCAGCAGCAGCAGCTGGTGTAGAGTCAGTCGCAGGTGGTGTGGGGTCAGCAGCAGCTGGTGTAGGGTCAGCAGCAGCAGCTGGTGTAGAGTCAGCAGGTGGTGTGGGGTCAGCATCAGCTGGTGTAGGGTCAGCAGCAGCTGGTGTAGGGTCAACAGCAGCTGGTGTAGAGTCAGCAGTAGGTGGTGTAGGGTCAGCAGCAGCTGGTGTAGGGTCAGCAGCAGCAGGTGGTGTAGGGTCAGCAGCTGCTGGTGTAGGGTCAGCTGCTGGTGTGGGATCAGCAACAGCTGGTGTGGGATCAGCAACAGCTGGTGTGGGATCAGCAGCAGCTGGTGTGGGATCAGCAGCAGCCGGTGTGGGATCAGCAGCAGCTGGTGTAGGGTCAGCAGCAGCTGGTGTCGGGTCAGCAGCAGGTGGTGTGGGATCAGCAGCAGCTGGTGTAGGGTCAGCAGCAGCTGGTGTAGGGTCAGCAGCAGCTTTTGTAGGGTCAGCAGCAGCTGGTGTAGGGTCAGCAGCAGGTGGTGTAGGGTCAGCAGCAGCTGGTGTAGGGTCAGCAGCAGCTGGTGTAGGGTCAGCAGCAGCTGGTGTGGGGTCAGCAGCAGGTGGTGTGGGGTCAGCAGCAGGTGGTGTAGGGTCAGCAGCAGCTGGTGTAGGGGTCAGCAGCAGCTGGTGTGGGGTCAGCAGCAGCTGGTGTAGGGTCAGCAGCAGCTGGTGTAGGGTCGGCAGCAGGTGGTGTAGGGTCGGCAGCAGCTGGTGTAGGGTTAGCAGCAGCAGGTGGTGTAGGGTCAGCAGCTGGTGTAGGGTCAGCAGCAGCTGGTGTAGGGTCAGCAGCAGGTGGTGTAGGGTCAGCAGCAGCTGGTGTAGGGTCAGCAGCAGCTGGTGTAGGGTCAGCAGCATCTGGTGTAGGGTCAGCAGCAGCTGGTGTAGGGTCAGCAGCAGGTGGTGTAGGGTCAGTAGCAGCTGGTGTAGGGTCAGCAGCAGCTGGTGTAGAGTCAGCAGCAGCTGGTGTACGGTCAGCAGCAGGTGGTGTAGGGTCAGCAGCAGCTGGTGTAGGGTCAGCAGCAGCTGGTGTAGGGTCAGCAGCAGCTGGTGTACGGTCAGCAGCAGGTGGTGTAGGGTCAGCAGCAGCTGGTGTACGGTCAGCAGCAGGTGGTGTAGGGTCAGCAGCAGGTGGTGTAGGGTCAGCAGCAGCTGGTGTAGGGTCAGCAGCAGCTGGTGTAGGGTCAGCAGCAGCTGGTGTGGGGTCAGCAGCAGCTGGTGTGGGGTCAGCAGCAGGTGGTGTGGGGTCAGCAGCAGCTGGTGTAGGGTCAGCAGCAGTTGGTGTAGGGTCAGCAGCAGCTGGTGTGGGGTCAGCAGCAGCTGGTGTAGGGTCAGCAGCAGGTGGTGTGGGGTCAGCAGCAGCTGGTGTGGTGTCAGCAGCAGGTGGTGTGGGGTCAGCAGCAGCTGGTGTAGGGTCAGCAGCAGCTGGTGTAGGGTCAGCAGCAGCTGGTGTGGGTGTAACACCACTATAAAATATATAAACTAAACTAAATAATATATAGCTACTACTTATCCTGAGTAACACTTGCTATCGGTTGCACTTGGTAACACTGTTATTGAACACTGCAATAAGAGCTGACATATGATGGTTACACCGGAAGGTACACTGCCAGCAAGGAAATGCTACACAGGATTAAAAAACGCTGCCACCATCTGCCTTGACCATTGAGACTATATCAAGCAACGAGGCAAGAAACATTGCTTGACTTAGAGAGTACTTTCTATAACTGTCATTAATTATGGGACGGTTGTCAGCCCACTATATCCAAAAAGGCTAAGAGGATTCAACAATGGACACAGACGGGAAATTTAACACGAGTATATTGAGAACAAAATTATGCTAATCACCACTTATAAATCCTACTCTAACACTGGGCAAGAGTTAAGAAATTTAGACATGGAACAAAACCTCAGAGATCAAACATATTACCTTAAGACCTCTGTCTTTCCATCCGGTGGATTCACTGTCTCTCCCTGGCTGTGAGATGTTCTTCATGGACCCACTCTCGACCCTGGTGTTCTGCAATCTCTCTCTCAACTAAGTCTCTACAGGACCTCTATATACAACCCAAAAGGGGGGAGGGGAAGATTTGCTGTTGCTACCTACACCAAAAGTGCAAGGGGGTCGGACCACACGTGCACAAACACTTAAGAATTTTTCACTTAAGCTTGTTTGACATTCACCATACACTCTTCAGGAGAGGAGTTAATAATTATGTGTGTGACTGACCTCTAACCTGGCTAAAAGGGGGGGGGGGGAAAGATCCATGGATGTTTACACATAAGAATTTGGGGTCTAATTCCATTGCAATGTTTGACAAGAATATCATGAAATATTAAATACTTGAAACTAGCTGACTAAGACTAACCCAGGAATTTTTTAATCAACATACAAGATAATCCAGAGGTCATCTGGGCTGACCTCTTGGAGAAGGCTTCCCTGGGTGAGAACTCTAAGGGTGGGGGGTCAAGGGTGTTACAGCTCCCTTTCCCCGGAGTTAAGACAAAATCGGGTGTATGATAATTAAGCCCAATTTTGTCTTATCCTAACTCAACCAAAATACCATAACTAAACCCTAAAAGAAAAAAAATTGCCAGCGACATATTGATAAAAGTAAACTAACTAAATTAACACGATGCCAAGTACATTATACAGTTACACTTCAGTAAGAACAACACATAAATGTACAATGAAAGAAACAAAAGTAAAAAAAAAATCTTGGCAAAAATACAAGCAATGATACCCTCACACATGATACAATTCCGAGGAACATAGGATGACAATACAGTATGTCAATGAAAAAAAATGCAAATCCCGACCGCACCCGAGGCAGTCCAGCAAGGCTTCCCCCGGAAGGCTGGAAGGCCAAAACAAAAATCGCCTTAAAACTAGTATGACATATAAAAAAATTAAAAAAAAATCCTAATGGAACAGGAAAATTACAAGTAACTAAAAATAATATAATGTCAAAATACAAGTAATGACACAAGGCTTCATAATACAACCCTGAGTTACAATGTTACAATATATGGCAATAAAGACTACTATGAAACAATGACATATCCTGCCTGCACACTAGGCAGGCTAGCAAGTCTTCCTCAGAAGGTCTGAAGAACAAAACATACAAAATAAAATGATCAACAACATGAAAAAATATATATATAATATTCCTACTCTAACATTTAAATCTAAGTAATTAAAAATAACAGGTAACATTATACCTAAGTGGGACATACCCCAAACATCTGCTGGGTACCTCATGACCCACAGCCAAACCTTTGAGTTATAAAAATTATAAAACATGGGAAAAATAAAAAAACAACTAACATGAAGACTCATCAACAGAACCGTACGTTTACAGAACACTTGTGGGCCAATCCATATACCGCACAAGACAATAGTGCCAGGGTCACTCTCCATGCACCCTGCACATACTGATAGTAAGACTGCCTCTTACCACAACAGAAACATTACTTAACATTATAACATTTTATTGAAACATAAAGGCATGCAAATATTAAAAAATAAATTATGTACCCATACTCTGGTACCAAACAGGGAACCTGGACACTCATCACCAGGACAGACCTATTACATAGACACATACATGAAACAAAGTAATAATAAATTTCAAGATAAAGTTTGTGCTAGAGCATCCCATTCTCGCAATTTCTTATAGTCAATATTGACTTATTAAATAAGTGCATATGTGACATACTAATTTATTGTGAATATTTCAGTTTACCTTGAAAAGCTTCATAGAAAACACCACCTTACCTAACCTTCTTAGTATGTTAAGATAAGCATCTTATTGCTTCGTAATTACAATTATTACTTAACCTATACCTATAATACGTTAAGTAATAATTGTAATTACAAAGCAATAAGATGCTTATCTTAACATACTAAGAAGGTTAGGTAAGGTCGGCGTTTTCTATGAAGCTTTTCAAGGTAAACTAAAATATTCACAATAAATTAGTATGTCACATATGCACTTATTTAATAAGTCAATTTTGACTTAAAGAAAGTGCGAGAATGGGTTGGCTAGAGACCTAGCTAAGATCACTGTCTAGGACCACTTTTCTTCAGTGGTGGTCAGCAGCAGGTGGTGTGGGGTCAGCAGGTGATGTGGGGTCAACAGCAGGTGGTGTAGGGTCACCAGCAGGTGGTGTGGAGTCAGCAGCAGCTGGGTTCTCCAGCAGCTGGAGGAACAGTGACAGACAGCGGGTCTACAAGTGTGGCAATGTTTACAGTAATGTCAGGGTCAGGAACTGAGGTGGAAGCTGAGGCCGAGGTGGGGAAGACTTCATGAGGCACGGTAATGGTCTGGAGACCGTCAGCCTCGTAGAGGAGGTTGACAGTTCTCACAAATTCACAGTAATTGGAGCCAGTAATTTTACTCGCTAAACATATAATATCGTATGTAGTGTTAAGGTCGGTGGCAGTATCCGGCAACTGCCGTGGCGAAACCTTGGTCGACGATTGGCTGGAGTCTGGTGGTGATGAAGGCTGGGTCGGTGATTGGTTGGCTGGCTGGCTGCCGGACTGCATGCTGGGTCCCCATTGGCTGGGACGCTGGTGGGCGGTTCCTTCTCCTTTTCCGGGGAGCTCCGAGAAAGTGGCGGCTTGCAAGTAAATAATAAATAAATAAATAAATTTTTATTCGGGAAGAGTACATACATAGTTGATTTACAAACCTAATGTTGGATTTATAGATAGAGCAAATACATACAATACCTAAAGCCACTAATACGCATAGCGTTACAGGCAAGTTGAACGGTGAGGGAGCTCGACGAGCCTCAGAAGCCCCTCCAGCTCTCGCAAGCTTTTTAATTTTATCATTGCACACAGGACACAGATGAGATATGGCAATATGGTCATCACCTACACAACGCGTGACGCGACACTGTTTATAGTGGTGGTCCTGGGCACTAACTCTACACTTATTCACACTTGAGGGCACTCCCTGGTCTCGTGAGAGTACTGGTAGCACTTGTAGCACTGGCTTACCTCGTAATAACGTTCCATGTGTATTGAAGCAAGTGGTGTGTTGACGCCTAAGCACCTAAATCTTGTGGTGATGGCGGCCAGGTCCGCTGCGGCAGCTGTAGTGAAGGTCACTTTCAAGATGGAGCGAGTGTGTTTGTTGTTTGTGATGATCTTGGCTGAGACAGCTGTCATGTTGACGTTTTCAGAGCTGATGCTGTCCAGGATGACGTCCACCTCGTGCTCGGTGATCCACGAGCTGACTCTCCTGGCCAAGATGGTCCCTTCATAGAGTACAGACGTGGCGGCAGGTGTGAACAGGCGTTCAGGGTCGTCTTCAGAGGAGCCAGAGAGGACGACACCCTCGTCGTCCTGCTGGATATCGTCGGGTACGGTGTTGGTCGCGGCGGTGAGTGTTTTATCTCGTCCGAATGCGTGGTTCTCTAGGAACCTTAACTCTGAAGGTCATGGTACGGTGTGGCTAGTACCGGCGAGGACCCAGGAGCCGAGGCGAAGCGAAAATGTCCAAAGAGCTGGCAAGCAGGGATGGAAGAGGCACGCGAAGGATTTAGGAAAACATTTAAGGAGGTTGGGCAAAGAGGGGGGAGGACAGGGTAGTGGCCCAACCACTTTGGCTTTGAGAGTGATTATGAAGTGATATGAGTTGATATATGAATTGATGGCGAGGCAAGACTGCACTCATAGATGATGATTATTTTTTTTTTATGATTGAATGATTGCTGGGTGTCAGTAGCAGGAAGCTGTAGCTGCTGCACAACAGGAGAGAAGGTGCCATGCGAGGACACAGTTCTAGTCTTGGTGCCGCACCTGGAGAGCAGTGTTGTGGTGACTTGCAGATGTGTGGTTGGTAGGGCAGCTTGTAGGTGATGTATATAATGATTTTGTCCTGGTTGGTAGAGGTATTGGTGTTTGATGTTGACTTGTTAGTTCATAGTTCGTGCCTGTTAGGTATGAATGGTTCCCATTCCTCATCCTCCTCACGTGGTGGGTAACTAAGTATCCTGGGCCGTGGCTGACTCTTTGTTGTAGTGACATCCTCCTTGTTCTGTGGGGCTGGTCTCGTGTCTCATAGTTAGTAGTGTTGTATACCGTAAAGGGATCGTCACCATGTGGTAAGTTGGTGTACTTCATTTTGTATACCTGCTTTACTGAGAGTTTGTGGAGGCGTCTATTCAACGGTTCTATCTTTAATTGGATGTGGAGTCTGTCGGTCCGAATTTTCTCAGCAAGTGTCACTCCTGCTACAAATCTGAGTGCTCTATTTTAAACCCTTTGAAGCTTCAACATATTTGACTGTTTAGTAAGAGCAAGCGGGATGTATGGGTATTCTAGGATAGGTCGAATAAGCATTCTGTATAGATGTAGCTTCACATGCTGTGGAGCTTGCCTGAATCGGTACAGCCGAGCTAATTGTGCTTTGGCTAAGGCTACTTTCTTATTGATATGCTCAGTGGAATTCAAAAGTCTGGATATTACATAGCCTAGAATTGTAGTAGAGTTCTTTACCTGTATTAACGTGCCACCAATGTTGATAACCCCAAGTGTACTAGCCCAGATGCCCACTGAGCACAGTTGAATCTTGTTAGGGTTTGTCACGATTTTCCGGTCTTGTTCCCAACTTGCTGTGGCTGCTAGTTCCTCTTTCGTCTTCCTTATGATTGAATCGTGTTTAGTTCCTTGGCCAGCAGGCATCGACGACACTACATGGATGACATCGTCCGCGAATTGAGTGATAATAGTGTCGTTATAAATAGGGTGTGGCAAATCGTTTACAAAGAGATTGAAGAGGAGTGGGCTGATGCACGATCCCTGAGGAACTCCTGCTGTCGGGATAAAGGATTCAGCTTCTTTGTTGTTAAACATTGGAATTATTGTTCTGTGCCTTAGAATTTTTTTTTACTAGTCTTAGAAGGGTCCAGTTGTGGTGTGGTATGGATTGCAGCTTGAAGAGCAGACCATTATGCCATAGACTGTTAAAGGCCTTGTTGACATCTCTGATTGCTATTAATGCTGTCTGGTGCTGTTTCCTGATACCATCGTTCTGCCTCATAAATGATGTTGATGGCATGTTGCGTTGATCTGTGGTTCCTAAAACCAAACTGTTTTTCTGTATACAGATGGTGGTACTCCATGTAATAGTTAATGCGATTTGACAGTATTTTCTCGAAGCACTTTCCTGTCGACTCCAACAGGGAGATAGGCCTATTGTTTCCAGGGACATGTTTGCTGTTGCCTGGCTTCGGGATAAAGATCATTTTGGCAGTTTTAAATACTTGTGGGTAGTGGCCTGAGACGAGGATGGCGTTGAAGACATTGATCAGGGACTGCAGGTAGTTTAGAGGTAGACACTTCAGTTGGTTGACTGTTATTCCTGACAAACCTGGCGCTTTGTTCCTCGTTTTCTTTAATACTTCTATCAGCTCCCGTAAGGTGATGGGTCGGGTGATCGGGTGGTCAGGGTCAAGGAGTGCGGTGTCCACTAGAGGCCTGCTAGACAGGTTCTCTACCTTTTCAGCAACCCATTGGTCGATTGTATGGTGGCGGTCATTGTTGATTTGGCTGTTGTTTCTGTAAAGATTTCCTCCCAAACTAATCCCATGAGATTAGCCTGCAGGTGTGCATCTTCCACTCTGGTGGTTATTACCTCGTTGTTGTCATCAGTATATGTATAGCTGAGGTGCGACAGTGGCGTCTTTGACGATCCTAGGAGTTGTCTGATCTTTCCCCAGACTCTGGCAGGTTCTCTCTTGTACTGGTTCGCTTGGTTGACTTAGTGTACCCCAAATATGATGCTTGTGTAGGAGTGTGAGGCCTAAGACTTCACGTCTGAGGGCCTGAATGATTTGGAGGGATGGCTGGCTGTTACCACCCTTGGACTAAATAAGGTTCTTCTCCCCGCAGTGCAATAAAAATGATAATAAATCGGCCTTGCCAACAAATGTCTAGGGGTATAGATACATCACTGCATAAAATGGAGAACAATATATTTATGCTAAGGGGGGACAAACATAACAACAATTAAATGTATAAATAATAGCCAGAAATATTCTTCAGCATGCAATATCATAGAATGAAATTAATTATTGAGACATGAGCAATATCACCAGAACATGGATTAATTAATGGGATATACACAATCATCTAACCAGGTAATTAACATTTATATGGGCTAAAATAACAGTGACCAATGACTTAACTTAAAACACGACTCCTCTCGACAACAGCCGCCACGCTTCTCTACACGCTTTGATCCGCAGGCCAAGCGTCTACCAAAAAATCAACTAAACATCCACATAAACATTGTGGAAATTCTAATAACAAAATGTAGTACTAATATTCAAAACATTATCAATCTAAAGAGTAGTAAACACTGGTACAACATTCCATACAATAATACGGCAACCAAATATGGGAATTAATCAAGGTAAAACTATAAACACTCGATTGACAACAATGTTCCCACACTGGCCATATCCAAATATGGTCAACCGTCCACATGGAGAAACTACATGAGAAATCTAACAGAAATTTAGCAGTCTCCATGGTGTAGTGGTAAGACACTCGCCTGGCGTTCCGCGAGCGCTATGTCATGGGTTCGTATCCTGGCTGGGGAGGATTTACTGGGCGCAATTCCTTAACTGTAGCCTCTGTTTAACGCAACAGTAAAATGTGTACTTGGATGAAAAAACGATTCTTCGCGGCAGGGGATCGTATTCCAGGGACCATAGGATTAAGGACTTGCCCAAAACGCTACGCGTACTAGTGGCTGTACAAGAATGTAACAATTCTTGTATATATCTCAAAAAAAAAAATAACACAAAAGCTGCATACAATATAATGCAACTCAGGCACACTACAGCATGCTATAATATATAACATACAAAATCTTATATCATACAACTGGATGCTATATTAATTAATTATAGAACAAGATAATAAGTAATAAGAATCAAGAGTAATGTTAGAATCCTAGTAAGATTCGTAACATCCCTCCCGTCTCCTAAGAAAAAAATGAAATTAACTGAAGGTTGATTTCATTTTTTTGACTGCATGAAATATAACATGAAAATACAACATGGAAATGCTTCAACTAAAATCAAAGTACAAAGCAATGAAATTTCACACAGTAAAAATAATACAAAATTTACATACATCTTATGAATAAAGAACACTACATATTATGGCACTGCAACAGGAAATCCTCTGGATAAGGCATCAGCAATAACATTTTGCCTCCCAGGAATATGACGAATTACAATATTGAATTCTTGCAGAATCAATGGCCATCTAAGTATTCTCTGGTTTTTACACTTCATAGAGTTGATAAATGTCAATGGATTATGGTCTGTATATACTACCACTTGATTTCCTGACAAATATGTCTCAAATTTCTTCACTGCCAGTATTAAACAAAGTGCTTCTTTCTCAACTACAGAGTAATTAATTTGTGTCCTGTCAATCTTGCGTGAGAAATAATAAACAGGATGTTCTAACTCATCTGGTCCTACTTGGAACAAAACAGCACCTGCTCCTAGATCTGAAGCGTCTATGTGCAGAATAAAAGGTTTATCATACTGTGGACTAGCTAGCACAGGCGAAGTAGAGAGAATTCCTTTCAACTTCTGAAAAGAGTTCTGACACTCCTGCGTCCACTTAAATTTTACCTGTTTCCTTAAAAGATTTGTTATGGGTGGAGCAACAATGGAAAAGTTTTTACAATACCTCCTATAATATGCGCACGTTGCCATAAATCTCTGCACAGACTTCTTATTTGTTAGGACTGGGTACTCCACAAATGCCTGGATCTTGTCTTGCAATGGGACTATCCTTCCTTGTCCGACCTCATGTCCTAAATACACTATAGTTCCTTTAGCCCAACTACATTTCTTCATATTGACAGTCATATTAGCATGTTGTAACACATTAAACAATTTCTTTAAACTAGACATATGATCTACCCAATTCTTACTGAAAATCACAATGTCATCCAAATATGCCCTACAGTCTGGCACATCCTTCAACAAAGAATTCATTAATTTCTGAAAAGTGGCTG
The DNA here is from genome assembly GCF_040958095.1 of Procambarus clarkii. Lineage (NCBI taxonomy): Eukaryota > Metazoa > Arthropoda > Malacostraca > Decapoda > Cambaridae > Procambarus > Procambarus clarkii. Next base: position 44,192,960 of record NC_091172.1, on the reverse strand, counting down.
GAGCATTCCTTAATCCAAAAGGCATGACATTAAACTCGTAAGCTCCATCAGGAGTGATAAATGCTGTCACTTCCCTTGCAAAATCTGTAAGAGGTATTTGGTGATATTCCTTAGATAAGTCCAATTTAGATACAAAATTGGCATGACCTATAGTATCAACACATTCTTCCAATAATGGTAAAGGATAAACATCAACTACAGTTACCTGGTTGAGTTTTCTATAATCCACTACTAATCTCCACTTATCTTCTGGTTTTGGTACTAATAGACACGGTGAACTCTAGGAACTCTGACTGGGTCTAATGAACCCATGTCGAAGAAGATAGTCAACCTCCTCCTGGATGATACGACTTTCTCAGGTGCCACTCGATAAGGGTGCAGCCGAATTGGTGGTACATTTGTCAGGGTGATATCGTGAGTAATGAGAGAAGTCTGAGTGGGGACCTCCCCAGCAAACTAGAAGACACCTCCAAAAGGTCCTGGAACTCTGCTCTCTCCTCATCCTGCAAATGACTCAACAATTCTTCCCCGGAATTACTGGAATTAGACAAACAAAAATTACTATCTTCCTCAGCAACACTCGACTCTTCAGGAATTACCTCCTCAGCAACACAACAAGCCACAATACTAGGCCCACAATAAGCCTTCAACCGGTTTACATGTACACTCATGGTCTGTCGTTTCTGCTTGGGATGGCAAACCTTGTAAGTAACTTCCCCAAGACGTTTTAATACTTGATACGGTCCTGCAAATTTATTAGACATAGACGTACCCATACGAGGCTTCAAGACCAATACCAAATCTCCTAGCTCAAAAACTCTGAGTTTGACCTTGAACCTCTGGTCATGTTTCTGCTTCATTACCTGTTGTTCACTTAGATGTCGTAAGGCCAACTCCCTCGTTCTGGACAGCTTGCTCTTGACATCCGTCAGGTAACGCTCACTCTGCCTGGTTGTAACATCTCCTAACAATTTCTCATATAACATCTTTAAAGGTCCTCTCACCTGATGTCCAATACAAGCTCGAATGGAGAACAGCCTAGTGCACTGTGCAATCCATCTCTAGCCGCAAACAAAACAAATGGCAGATTATCATCCCAATGCCTTGGTGAATCTTCCCCAGTTGCCTTCAACATTTTCTTGAGAGTTTAGTGGAACCGCTCGATCCCTCCCTGACTCTGAGGATGGTAAGGACTAAAAAAATTGTGCTTTATACCAAAAGTATTACAAAATTGTTGAAAGGTGGTGGAACAAAAATTACTCCCATTATCAGTTTGATTTATACGGGGCATACCAAATAGTGAGAAAAATCGTTCCAACTGCCTTATAATGGTAGAAGCTCTAATGTTCCGTAAAGCATATGCTTCAGGAAACCTGGTGGTCATACATAATATTGTAAACATATACATATTTCCGGATTTGGTACGGGGTAAAGGTCCGACACAATCCAGTACCACATGAGTAAAAGGCTCCACTGGCACTACAATAGGGTATAATGGTGCTCGTGGCACAGTCTGATTAGGCTTACCAACAGTTTGACACACAACACAGTTGTGGCAATATCTGACAACATCTTTTTTAAGTTTTGACCAATAAAAAAGTTTACAGATCTTATGATACATACTGGTAATGCCTTGATGGTCTCCCATCAGGTCATCATGAGCAGCTTGCAATATCTGCTCCCTATACTCTGTTGGCACAACGAGCTGAGTTTTAGACTCACAATCATCTGATGAGGGAGTTCCTGATGGTCTCCATCTTCTCATCAGACATTGATCCTTGAAATAACAACCCGTACTCTTCTCCAAAGTATCAATGGAGTCGGCTGCTTCTGCATAACACTCAGCAAGACTGGGATCAGTACTCTGTAACTTACGCAAGGTCTGGAACTCTACAACTAGAGCGAGCGGGCAAGGAATTGGTACCTGGGCCACATCTTCCAGACCATCTGGGTCAGAATAAATTAGGGCTTTGGCACCGGCCTCACTCTCCACATCCATGTGACCTAAAAATGTATCTTCAAGGTCCACCTCCACCTCCCTGTCTGAAGGGGTTCTGGCCTCGAGAACATCCACCTTGGTAGTAGCAGGACTTACCACATTCTGCTTACCCATGGATCTGGTCACAACACAGGCGGGATAAATGACACCATCATCCGCATCTGGTTGAGCCAGTACTGCATTAGGTTTAGTATACATAACCGGACAATCGGTCCCACTAAATTGACACTTGTCAAAATCATTACCTACAATGATATCAATCCCAGGAATGGGCAACTGCTCACTGACTGCTACAGTGCACCAACCTGGTGTAATAGAAGAATTCAGGTTAACCTTAATTAATGGTACACGCTGGATATGCCCTCCAAGTCCCTGCAATAACACTACCTCTCCAGTGTCTTCTGTGCTAACATCAGTAAAAACACGGCGAGAAATTAAAGACTGGGAAGCACCAGTGTCCCTTAACAACTGGACTGGTTTCCAGGTTCCACTAGTACATAATAGGGTTCCCGAATGTAGGTATGGATCAAAATTAGTCAACCACTTGGGCATGACTGAAGCAACATTGGCATTAAAGGCTTGCAAACCCCTACTCATAATCAGACCAGTTGGTCTCAACTCTGGGTGCAAGGCATAACATGAATTTACCACATGACCTCTTCTCCTGCAATGCGTGCAATATCTGCTAGTGGTCGGAACAGCCGAACCCACTGCAGGCTTAATCACTACATTACTTGAGGCTGACAACCCTGTCTGTTGTTTCTCAGATTAGGCTTTACAGGAGAAGGGTTAAGGGGAGAAGGTGAAGTAGCTGGTCGGGTCTGGAAAACATGATTTTTATGAGCATAATGATTAGTTTTAGCATTAAAATGATTAATTGGTGCTCTAAAAGGCACTTTAGTAAGTAGTTCATGCTCATCAGCTACCTTGGCTAGTTTGATAAGATCAGTGGTTTGTTTATTTTCAGCCATAAATAAAGCTAATTTCTCTGGTAGACATCCCCCTACTTCCTCAGTTACTATGAGGTCTCTTAAAGTCTCAAACTCTAATTTTAAGTGCTTTAATCCATCTGTCAAAGTGATTTAATTTTACTCGTACAAAGTCAGAAATAGTCTGGTCATGTGCTCTTTTTAAACTTCTGAATTTTATTCTATGTGCCTCTGGGATCTGCTGGTAAGCATTCAAAATACTTTGCTGAACAAATTTTAAATCGAAAGAATTCTCAGCAGGCAAAGATGCAAATACCTCTTGAGCTTTACCCTTAAATTGTCCTTGTAATATGCTAACCCATTGATCGACAGGCCAGTTCATGCTGACTGCTAGTTTCTTAAAATGCAAGAAAAATATTTCTGGATCTTCTTCATTAAACTTAGGTAATTCTACATGTTTACTGTACTTAGAAGAACTATTTGTACTCTCTGGATTATTACTAGTGTTACCCAAACCTGCCGCAATCCTCTGCTGTTCTAACCTGTTGTTATTTTCAGCCATACTCTGCTGAATTTCTAATTGTCTAGTTTGTTGCTCTGCTAGCTGTAACTGAGCCTCCAACTCAAGGTGTTTTGTCTGGTTCTGCAACTCCAACCTCTGCTTGTCTGCTGCCAACTCAAGGTGTTTTTGCTGGTTCTGCAACTCCAACCTCTGCTTGTCTGCTGCCAGCCTAGCCATTTCTGATTGAGTCTCCAACTCCAACTTTAAGATTGCCACCTTGTCACTTGACTCTTCTTCTAACTCTCCCAAACACTCTTCTTCAAGTTTCTCATCCTCCACCAAGTGTGTGACAATCACTCTTAACACTTGAGCTTTCAACATTTTACTGGATACAGCTAGGTTCAATTTATCAGCCAGCAACAACAAACCAGACTTCTTTAAGTCTTTAATTTTACCAAAATTTGGCTGTTCTACCAGCGCAACAACCTGATCCTCCATGGTTGGCTCAATTATCACAACTTAACACTTGAAACAACACTGAAAATTATGCTTGGCCCCTGGCACAAGCTGAACACTTACCTCAAATCGTGAAGCGTTTTAAAGTTTTCACAGCAGCTCAGATTGAACAGATAATTTCACAGGCTTGATAAGTGTCACTAGATAATCACAGAGTACTTAGGAAGGCAATTGCTATTAGTAATTAGCACTGTTAATTGTACAAACATTACAGGGAATTAATGTTTAAGATCCCGGACAGTGGCCCTCATTTGTTACCACCCTTGAGACTAAATAAGGTTCTTCTCCTCACAGTGTAAAGAAATGATAACAAATCGGCCTTGCCAACAAATGTCTAGGGGTATAGATACATCACTGCATAAAATGGATAACAATATATTTATGCTAAGGGGGACAAACATAACAACAATTAAATGTATAAATAATAGCCAGAAATATTCTTCAGCATGCAATATCATAGAATGAAATTAATTATTGAGACATGAGCAATATCACCAGAACATGGATTAATAAATGGGATATAAACAATCATCTAACCAGATAATTAACATTTATATGGGCTAAAATAACAGTGACCAATGACTTAACTTAAAACACGACTCCTCTCGACAACAGCCGCCACGCTTCTCTACACGCTTTGATCCGCAGGCCAAGTGTCTACCAAAAAATCAACTAAACATCCACATAAACATTGTGGAAATTCTAATAACAAAATGTAGCACTAATATTCAAAACATTATCAATCTAAAGAGTAGTAAACACTGGTACAACATTCCATACAATAATACGGCAACCAAATATGGGAATTAATCAAGGTAAAACTATAAACACTCGCTTGACAACACTGTTCCCACACTGGCCATATCCAAATATGGTCAACCGTCCACATGGAGAAACTACATGAGAAATCTAACACAAAAGCCTCATACAATATAATGCAACTCAGGCACACTACAGCATGCTATAATATATAACATACAAAATCTTATATCATACAACTGGATGCTATATTAATTAATTATAGAACAAGATAATAAAGTAATAAGAATCAAGAGTAATGTTAGAATCCTAGTAAGATTCGTAACACTGGCATGTGCGTAGGCGCCTCACACATTCTTGTTGGTAATGCCTCATTTTATCCTTGATCTCTCTGGTTGGTTTGTAATGCTGAATTACTCTGGTGTTAGTTACGTCACAATTGGCTATAGTTGCTTCAGTGATGTGAGTATGTATGGAGGCAATTGCTGCGTCAATGTCCTGGACCAGTTGGTTGTCAAGATCAGCGGTTGGATCAGTGCCAAGGCACTCCATATATGGGCGAAGTCGAAGTGTGGTTAGATTGGGTCTGCGGCGTCCCAGAATTCTAAAGGGAGATGCTTGGAGGTGGAGAATAACAGGTATGTGATCTGAACCCACATCATTACCTGGGAGTATTCTACTGTGAAAGATATTGCATTCAACATTCGTCAGTATAATATCAGGTTTTCCTTGGTGGTTACCTACAAAGGTAACCACCAAGTAGGGTTACTTGGTTACTTTTAAAGTAGGGACCCAAGCAGGTTAAGTTCCTCGCTGTCATGAGGTTATATAATAGTCGACCTTTGATGTCATCTCATCCATTGGTGTCATTGAAAAATACTGCGTGGTGTGCATTAAAATCCCCTGTATTGGGGAAAGGGGAAAGTCAAAACTGTATTGGTCCAAACACTCAGATCTGATAGGAAAGAAATTACTGACTCCCAACGACCTGAAAGCACTACTATAAAAAGCTATGATTTGTTCAGACCTGAATCCTATATCTATGGGCAGCACAAAACGTCCACGAGACTGTGCGACACAGTGGTTGCCAGGATCAGGTTGGTTACCATTACCTGTGGCAGGTAATGCACTATATATTGTGACGGGAAAGTGTTGGAGTGTAGATGTTCGGCAGTCCTCCAATGGCAGGTGCCAATGCCTGTCACATTTACAAATAAAAAAGATAGACTGCTTGCCTGTTGTCTGTGGTAAGTGAGAGGGAGGAACACGTAAAACACAAAGTATGAACAATGAAACTTTAATATACTTTAAACATAAATAAAAATAAAGACAAGTCCCGTGGTAATGAACAGTGCAATTAAGCAAGTCAAAAAACAATATAACATAAATGATTAATAGGGATGAAGTTTACTCTACAATAATATAAATATACAGTGAAAATTAATCAGGTGCTGAGAATATTAGCTATGGCTGAGACCTCCCTTAGTATACAGAGCCAGAGAGCTTAGTATGCCAGAGAGAGATGTCAACTCTTAGAGCACAAAGAATATTCTGAAGTTGATGGCTGGTTCAAGCTCAGACATCGACTCAGGTAGATGGCGCTGAGAGGCAGTGTGCAGGTGTGCAGTCGGCGAGTCACCAATCAGGAGCAGGCAAGCTGGGATGGGTAGTTGGCTGGTTGATTATGAGCTGGTGTGGAGTTGGGGGTTTATGGTACGTTTTGCCTCCTGGTCAAAACGTTTTGTGCTACTGGTGGGCGTATCTTGAATGTAGCATCTTATACTTGTAGAATAAACGTAACTTTAGGTACAGAAGAGCAGGCTCAATCTCTCTTGAAAGAGATTATCGTCACAACTCTCCCCTGAAGCCTGCGGTTCCAGGTGAAGTTACGTCTTCAGGTGGTAGAGTGGTAGGTGGAGCTGCCTCTACCTCATAGACTCTGGAGAGGGCGTCTGCTATGATGTTGTCAGAACCCTTGATGTCGAAGATCTCCAGGTTGAAATTCTGCAGATATAAAGCCCATCGTAGAAGCCGTTGATTATTGAATTGGGCTTGCTGCAGGAAGCATAGGGGATTGTGGTCCGAGTAGATGGTGGTAGACCGAGCACTTTGTAGGTACGATTCGAAGTGCTGCAAGTTCAGGACAATGGAGAGAAGTTCCTTTTCGATAGTGCTGTAGTTCTTCTGGTGTGGTTTTTACTTGTAGCTGTAGTAGCTAACGGGTAGAATCTCCTCGCCTCGTTGTTGCATCAGGACACCCCCGATGCCGGTACCACTGGCGTCGACATGGAGGATGAAAGGCTTCGGGATATCTGGCGAGGCGAGAATAGGATTAGAACATGGCAAAGGAGCAATATTATAGTCCTGTAAATTGGGATGAAGATTAGTAAGGATTTCTGAGTTGGAAAGCACCGAATCAGTGTTAGTACTTTCGGGAGAAGCAAGGAAGGTTTCACTGTGGAGGTATGGACCTTTAAATGTGGAGACTGATACCAACACAGTGGGGGGAGTACCTTGAGACTGCTTCAGGAGGTTGACGTGGCACAACTGGGTCTTCCGCCGCCTATCTGGAGTCTCAAGAACGTCCCTCCGAATCTATACCGTCGGTAGAGACAGTTCCAGGATACAGGTGTTTACTGCAGAGAGAAAGATCATTAACATGAACACCAACATTCATCACAGGCTTACCGGACTTAGGAGGAGTCTGTTTGGGTTTAGTAGATTCATTGCTTTTGTATTGAGCCTTCCCACATCTATCTATGGTATGTCCATAGAGTTTGCAATACTTACAATACAATTGTGAGCTCGCTTGATCTGTACTCACTTTATCGTAACTGTACCAAGACTACTTACTGGAAGGTGTTTCTGGTGTCAGCCGGTTAATGAGGCTGTAGGTGTCAGCCGACTTCGCACATTTGATGTCGGTTTCTTCTTTATCTGCTAAATATAAACGGACGGAAGGGGGAACACGTCTCAAGAATTCCTCAACTAGCATGAGGTTGACGAGTTCTGCAAATGTAGAGACATGTGCTGCTTCCAGCCATTTCATGAAATATCTTTTCTTGGTATTGGCAAATTCTAGAAAGGTGGTGGTACTTGCCTTCAGATGATCATGGAATTTTCGTCTGTAGCTTTCGGTGGAGAGAAGGCAGGCGTCCAAAACTGCTTGCTTCAGGGTCTGGTATTCATTCTCAGACGCGAAGGTACTGAGAGTAACTGCAGCTCTACCTGTGAGATGCACTCTGAGAAGGGTAGACCATTGATCAGCAGGCCAGCTAAGTTTATTAGCTAGGGTCTCAAAGATGGTAAAAAAGACATCAATCTCCGTCTCAACGAATGGTGGCATTAACTTACTTGCATGGGAGACATTGAAACTCACTGGAAGACTAGCGGTAGCTTGTTGGCGCTGAGCGTGGTGGGAAGTCTCCAACGCGAGTTCTCGTTGACGACATTCTATAACCATATCCGCTTGCTGTTTGTCATGCTCGCGTTGTATCTCCAGGTGGCGTTGTTTTGCTTCAATTTGTACTCGCTCACGCTCACAGAGTATTGCAGTCTCACGTTCCTTGAGGGCCACCTCTCATTCTTGTTCTTCTTTCCTGATTGCAGCTTCCTCTTTCCTCAGGGCCGCCTCTCTTTCCTGCTCTTCTTTCCTTATTGCAGCTTCTTCTTTCCTCATTTGTAGAGCTTCATGCTGTTGCGCCCGCTCAAGTTTTGCAAGTTCGAGCTTGAGTTTCATAGTTGCCAAATCATGTTTATCTGCAATAGAATAAGTTTCGTGAGTTTCAGAGTCAATCTTCCCTTCATCTAAGAGGTGATCCATTAATAAGTTGTGCAAGTCATTTTTGTTGGCTCCTTGGGGAACTTCTAGTTGATACTTGTGGGCAAGAGCTTGTAATTCGGTCCTCTTGGCACGAAATAAGGTCCCTATTTCACCTGCTGGATCGTTATGAAAAGTTTGGAGACGAAACATGGTGAAAGATAGCAAATAAATGTACAACGAATATAGTTGTGATATGGTAAATGTCAGAAACAGGATAACGTGGCAACTGGTAACTATCCTGTGGAATTTTAATCTTTAACAATTAACGTTAATTTTAGGATGATAAATGATTAGTCAATCAAAAGCGCAGGAAATCTTGTACCCGGTACTCAATGTAAGAGAATAAGGGCAAGAAAATCCTACTAAGTAAGTGAAACTGAGTTTCTAAAACAAATGAAACATTTAATTGCTCCAAAAGTGAATAAGGTAGTCCAAGAATGTTGGCATACCTTGCCGAGTCTCTATAAGACATAAGCAAGGGTTTCCCACTAAATGAAATATGATACAGAATTAGCGAACTTTGTGCTCTGAAAAAAGAAAGCTAATTCCCTACCTAAGTAAATATCATCATCTCTGACCGACGTGTAGGGGTGCGAGTGTCAACTGGTGACGAGAACTGCTGCTAAGGTCCCAACTCAGCAACGTAGTCCGTGCTAGAGGAACTATGGCCCTATGTATCCTCCTTCGGTCGGATTGCAGAAGATAGGGTGCATTGACCCGAAGACAAACCAAAGTACCAGGTGTTACGGACCCGAGTCCAGCGTCGGAGCACGGAGCAGTGACGACAGCGCCATCTGTGAGTCCGCTCCCGAAACCCACTCCAAATGGACGACGCCATCTTGTGGTGACAGGATAGGCCAGCAATAAGTGTTGGAATCCTGTCTTAGTCGACTTGCGACGTAGCCGCTGCTGACCTCTGGTGAGGTGACGCTTAGACAGCAATGTTATCTATGGAGTGAAGAGGTGGACGTTCCTGTCTAAGCTTGTGAGTGAAGCGTCCCAGTATTAATTACGTGTCTGATTGCAGAGTCGATCTGGGACTGCTGTGTTGGACGATGGATGAGTCTACCCAAGGCAGCCAAGGTCTCTTCACCAGTCTGCTTTGAAGAAGCTGTGAGTCACCCCCGGACGAACTCTGTTGAGAGTATTAGCCTGCCTGTGGCGTGGCAGTGTCGGGAATCGTCTTATCCGGGGCTGGCTGGTGGAAGAGACTAGCCACTGTGGTGCTTAGTGAGGAGAGTGATCAGCGGGATCACACGAGGCTCCTACCTAGGGCTCGCAATCCTAGTATCGGTCGTGGAGTGGCCTACACAGTGGAGCTGATCGGTACCTGCCAGCTACAGGCTAGATTGTGGTTGAAGGCCTCCACGACGAAGCACCCAGTGGGACTGTGATTTGGCTGGCCTGTGGCCAGGGTAGATTCGTCATAGTCATAGTGGATTCATCGTGGGCCACAGAAGGAGGAACCAGGGCTACCCAGAGTGAGCACCGTCGAGCATCCAGTGTCTTCGGAGGAAGACGAACCTGTACATAATTGTGTAGTTATAATCCCCGCATGTGACTGTTATTTATTTATACATGGTGGTGGAAATATATATCAGAAAAACTGGATCATTTGTATCCCTCCCCCTTTAATCTAACTTGCGTTACGGAACACACCCCTTGAAAGCCTCTACTAACTTGGGGCCGGATTCCAAAACTCTAATACCATCAGAGAAGAACCCGGTTGCATCCCAGTAGGGCCGTAACACCAGGGTACCACAATGATGATCTGCCGATAATGTGAGAAATATCCTAGGGACAAAAGGTGGTAAACACGAGTAATAACACTGAGGGAGGGATGACCAGTTAAGAGAATGACTGAGGCCTCCAGTCACCACGGAATCCAAAGTTATCCCACACTCACCATATGCTACTCTCGGAATGCACAATACACACAGCACCATATAAATATGAAAAGTAATGAAAATATTGAAAAGCAACTGTAGCAAAGCCAAGTACGCTTACCACAAATTGATGTTCTGCTACTAGTACCTGAGTGAAGCTCCCGGACAGGGCCCCATTAAATGTGACGGGAAAGTATTGGAGTGTAGATGTTCGGCAGTCCTCCAATGGCAGGTGTCTATGCCTGTCTCGGTCGTGGAGTGGCCTACACAGTGGAGCTGATCGGTACCTGCCAGCTACAGGCTGGATTGTGGTTGAAGGCCTCCACGACGAAGCACCCAGTGGGACTGTGATTTGGCTGACCTGTGGCCAGGGTAGATTTGTCATAGTCATAGTGGATTCATCGTGGGCCACGGAAGGAGGAACCAAGGCTACCCAGAGTGAGCACCGTCGAGCATCCAGTGTCTTCGGAGGAAGACAAACCTGTACATAATTGTGTAGTTATAATCCCCCACGTGTGACTGTTATTTATTTATACATGGTGGTGGAAATATATATCAGAAAAACTGGATCATTTGTATCCCTCCCCCTTTAATTTAACTTGCGTTACGGAACACACCCCTTGAAAGCCTCTACTAACTTGGGGCCGGATTCCAAAACTCTAATACCATCAGAGAAGAACCCTGTTGCATCCCAGTAGGGCCGTAACACCAGGGTACCACAATGATGATCTGCCGATAATGTGAGAAATATCCTAGGGACAAAAGGTGGTAAACACGAGTAATAACACTGAGGGAGGGATGACTAGTTAAGAGAATGACTGAGGCCTCCAGTCACCACGGAATCCAAAGTTATCCCACACTCACCATATGCTACTCTCGGAATGCACAATACACACAGCACCATATAAATATGAAAAGTAATGAAAGTATTGAAAAGCAACTGTAGCAAAGCCAAGTACGCTTACCACAAATTGATGTTCTGGTACTAGTACCTGAGTGAAGCTCCCGGACAGGGCCCCATTAAATGTGACGGGAAAGTGTTGGAGTGTAGATGTTCGGCAGTCCTCCAATGGCAGGTGTCAATGCCTGTCACATTTACAAAAAAAAAAAGATAGACTGCTTGCCTGTTGTCTGTGGTAAGTGAGATGGAGGAACACGTAAAACACAAAGTATGAACAATGAAACTTTAATATACTTTAAATATAAATAAAAATAAAGACAAGTCCCGTGGTAATGAACAGTGCAATTAAGCAAGTCAAAAAACAATATAACATAAATGATTAATAGGGGATGAAGTTCACTCTACAATAATATAAATATACAGTGAAAATTAATCAGGTGCTGAGAATATTGGCTATGGCTGAGACCTCCCTTAGTATACAGAGCCAGAGAGCTTAGTATGCCAGAGAGAGATGTCAACTCTTAGAGCACAAAGAATATTCTGAAGTTGATGGCTGGTTCAAGCTCAGACATCGACTCGGGTAAATGGCGCTAAGGGGCAGTGTGCAGGTGTGCAGTCGGCAAGTCACCAATCAGGAGCAGGCAGGCTGAGATGGGTAATTGGCTGGTTGATGACGAGCTGGCGTGGAGGGAGTGTGGAGTTGGGGCTTTAGGGTATATTTTGCTCCTGGTCAAAACGTTTTGCGCTACTGGTGGACGTATCTTGAATGTAGCATCTTATACTTGTAGAATAAACGTAACTTAGGTAGGGAAGAGCAGGCTCAATCTCTCTTGAAAGAGATTATCGTCACAATATATATATATATATATATATATATATATATATATATATATATATATATAATATAATATAATATAATATAAAACCCATATATATATATATATATATATGGGTTTTATTCCCAGGTTTTGGAATAAGAACAGCAGTGGCAGACTTAAAGGTGAGAAGGAAGTATCCAGAGGCAATGGAGGTGTTGAATAAGTTAGTGATAGCATCAATGATGGAAGCAGGGAGTTGTCTAAGAAGGATATGTCCAATGCCAAACACACCAGGGGCTCTACGACGAGTGCCCATGAGAGCTGTCTTGACATCAGCTGGAGTCAGCGGAGTCTGTAGTTTAGTGCGTGAATTGAGATTGTCAAGGTGGATGAGGTCGTAAGGTGTAGTTTCATGTCTGTTTTGGTGTATCCAGTCTTCGACTACTTCAATGTTAGGGAGGGCATATGGTTCAGGAGGATGTGGATGAAAGATTTGTTCCCAGTGGTGTTTAAAAATGTTGAGTACTACATCAGGATCAGTGATTTTGTTGTTATGTAGAAGGTATTTAAACGATGTGTGAGTTGATCCTTGTAAGCGTTTGATTTGTTTCCAGAATTCTTGAGTTGTCAGTTTTCTGTGTTGTTCTGCTTGTTCTATGAGGTGTCTCCAGTGATTTGTATGGTCTTCATCTAGGCTGTTAAGGATGTTGTTTTTTTAATGCTGTTAGGTCCCATAGTACTTGTCCATGACGATGCATGTTTTGTAAGAATCTAGTGTGATAGCAAGCTAAGAGGCGTTTTGTGCGAATGGAAGGGGTGAAAGTGATATGTAGTTTGTGTGTTGTTTTAGGAATGGAGATATTTGCTGCATGAATGATGATGTCTTGTATGTTGCGTGCTTGTGTATCGATGTCAGTGTGATGTTTGTTATTGTATTCATAAGTGAGATCGGTGTCATCAATGTGTTGTTTGAACATGTCCCAGTTTGCCCTAAGGTATGAGAATTGAGGAGTACTGGGGATGGATGAGAATAGGATTTGTGGAGACTGTGAGAATTAAGGGAATATGATCAGAACCCGTAATGGGCCCTGGTGAAATGAAGTGTTGCAAGTTGCTGCCATGTCTGTTGGTGAATATGAGATCAGGTCTGCCAGAACCTGTATGTGTGAAAAAAGTGGGGAAGTCAAGGCCAAGAAAGAATAGATGTTTTTGGGTGTGTATTTGGTGAAGCTGCCTGCCATGCTGATTTGTGGTATTGTGGTGGAATGTAGAGTGTTGTGCATTGAGGTCTGCAAGCAGAAAACTAGGCAAGTGAGTGTGATTGAAGAGAGTTGTGATGTCTTGTATGGGAATGCCGGTGTTAGGACGGTTGTAGGTTGTGCAGATGACGAGAGGACCCATTTGTGTGTGGACTTTTATGGCTAGAAAGTGTTTGTGACGCCAAAGGGTGTGTAAAAGTTCGTGTTTGTATGAAGAACGTATGAGTATTGCAACTCCTTCATGTGCTTCATCTGGTGACTGGTAGGAGGAGTAGCCATAATGTTTGATTTTATATGAGTTCATAATGAATGTGCTATTTAATAATAGCACATCAGGTCTCTCAATCTCAAAAAAATCTGACACCATGTGTCTAATAGAGAAATATGCCAGCACATTAAATTGGATGATCTTTATGAATGTTGAGGTTTTGATGGGGTGCTGGTGGGGTTTTGTGCATGTGTAGGACGAACATGAGAGTTGCGTGCGTCAATGACTTTGGCAGTTATTGAGGAGAGAGCGTCTTGGAGGAGGGAGCGTCTTGGAGGAGGGAGCATGGAGTAAAGGGAGGTTAACAACGCGAAGGGGAGTAGCATGAAAATTTGTTGAGCGTTGTCGATTGACTTGACAGGTTTTGGAAGGAATAACTGGAGCTGGTAGGGGATGAAAGATGGCAGAATGCGTGTTGGCAGGGTCCAGGTGGGAAGTATCAGAAGTTGTAGTGTTTGAAGTCAGATTGGAAGTAAAGGGGACAATGTTGGGAGAAGAGGGTGAGAGTACTTGGGACATGGATGGGTCAGTTTGGGATAGTATAGGGTCTGCAGTCTGGTCAGTGGTTCCGTTTTCTGTAGCAGCCAGGATTGGGTTGATAGGAGGTTGTGGGTGAACTGTAGGATCTTCCTCAGCTGGAGTCGTGGTGTTTTGTGGAGTGAGGACTGTAGGCGAGAATGGAATCGAACGCAAGAGCTGAGGAGGAACGCAAGACGAAAAGGTCGTCTTCTGAGGCAATGAGAAATTTGATGGTGTTGGTGTTGGCGTGTTTGATATGGTTAGTGGCAGGTGTGCCAGTGGCATTGTAAAAGGTAGTGATGCAGTCAATTGTGTCTATGGGTGTATTCCCAGTGTAGGTCATCCATAGACAGTGAGCCATTGTGACTCACTATCTACTGACAGTCCCGTGTTTTGTGCCAATCACTGCGATTCCACAAAGCTCAGTGGGGGTCAATGTGTAGGCCAGGTCTAAGACCTGGCCTAAGGGTCTCACCACGAACAAACACCGTGTTCCGGAAGGTTGCAACCCCCAGTTATGGTGGGCTCGCACAATCACCAGATTCCACAACTGGCTCGGCAGTGTCAGAAACGGAAGAATTTTTAGGAGAGGAGAAAAAGAATACACCTATGCCATGACGCAGCTGCAAAAGGTGAACTTCCGTCTTCTCACCTGGACCTGTTCTGGCTCGAAGTGGGGCTGTTCACCTAAATGCAGTCCGACCTGGACACAAGCACATTGGCCAACACACAAAAGATGCCACAAGGAAGATGTCACTGCTTAGGACGAGATGGGAAGCGCCTGGTTCTGCTCCAATACACTGCTGGCTGGAACTGGTCTTTGCTGCACCGAAGTGGTCGTCGAGGCTGGAGAATAACAGCTGCTGTAGGACAGCGAGACGATGCTGGCTTGCTTTATGGCTGGCGAGCTGAAGATCGATCCATCCACTCACGCACTCTAGAGGTATTAGAACGTTGATAGAGTGCGCGTGCGAAGCGCTCCAGCAGAGGGCCGCCTAGGTCACACTGCGAGCGAGACGAGATGCGTACTCTTGCAACGATACTGATGGTGTGATGTGTAACCGTGTGTCCTAACGTGTCCCTCCACCCCACCGCGTGTCCTCTCCACCCCACCGCGTGTCCCGCCACCCCAAAGCGTGTCCCGCCACCCCACCGCGTGTCCCGCCACCCCAACGCGTGTCCCGCCACCCCAACGCGTGTCCCGCCACCCCAACGCGTGTCCCGCCACCCCAACGCGTGTCCCGCCACCCCAACGCGTGTCCCGCCACCCCAACGCGTGTCCCGCCACCCCAACGCGTGTCCCGCCACCCCAACGCGTGTCCCGCCACCCCAACGCGTGTCCCGCCACCCCAACGCGTGTCCCGCCACCCCAACGCGTGTCCCGCCACCCCAACGCGTGTCCCGCCACCCCAACGCGTGTCCCGCCACCCCAACGCGTGTCCCGCCACCCCAACGCGTGTCCCGCCACCCCAACGCGTGTCCCGCCACCCCAACGCGTGTCCCGCCACCCCAACGCGTGTCCCTCCACCCCAACGCGTGTCCCGCCACCCCAACGCGTGTCCCGCCACCCCAACGCGTGTCCCGCCACCCCAACGCGTGTCCCACCACTCCAACACGTGTCCCGCCACTCCAACACGTGTCCCGCCACTCCAACACGTGTCCCGCCACTCCAACACGTGTCCCGCCACCCCCACACGTGTCCCGCCACTCCCACACGTGTCCTGCCTCTCCCACACGTGTCCCACCACCCCCACACGTGTCCCACCACTCCCACACGTGTCCCGCCACCCCCAAACGTGTCCCGCCACCCCCAAACGTGTCCCACCACCCCCACACACGTCCCACCACTCCCACACGTGTCCCGCGACTCCCACACGTGTCCCGCCACTCCCACACGTGTCCCGCCACTCCCACACGTGTCCCGCCACTCCCACACGTGTCCCACCACCCCCACACGTGTCCCACCACTCCCACACGTGTCCCGCCACTCCCTCACGTGTCCCGCGACTCCCACACGTGTCCCGCCACTCCCACACGTGTCCCGCCACTCCCACACGTGTCCCGCCACTCCCACACGTGTCCCACCACCCCCACACGTGTCCCACCACTCCCACACGTGTCCCACCACTCCCACACGTGTCCCGCCACCCCCACGCGTGTCCGACCACTCCAACACGTGTCCCACCACTCCCACACGTGTCCCACCATTCCCACACGTGTCCCACCACCCCCACACGTGTCCCACCACTCCCACACGTGTCCCACCACCCCCACACGTGTCCCGCCACCCCCACACGTGTCCGACCACTCCAAAACGTGTCCCACCACTCCCAAACGTGTCCCACCACTCCAACACGTGTCCCGCCACTCCAACACGTGTCCCGCCACTCCAACACGTGTCCCGCCACTCCAACACGTGTCCCGCCACTCCCACACGTGTCCCGCCACTCCAACACGTGTCCCACCACTCCAACACGTGTCCCACCACTCCAACACGTGTCCCGCCACACCCACACGTGTCTCGCCACTCCCACACGTGTCTCGCCACTCCAACACGTGTCCCACCACCCCCACACGTGTCCCGCCACTCCAACACGTGTCCCACCACCCCCACACGTGTCCCGCCACTCCCACACGTGTCTCGCCACTCCCACACGTGTCTCGCCACTCCAACACGTGTCCCACCACCCCCACACGTGTCCCGCCACTCCAACACGTGTCCCACCACACCCACACGTGTCCCGCCACTCCCACACGTGTCTCGCCACTCCAACACGTGTCCCACCACTCCAACACGTGTCCCGCCACTCCCACACGTGTCCCACCACTCCCACACGTGTCTCGCCACTCCAACACGTGTCCCACCACTTCCACACGTGTCCCACCACTCCCACACGTGTCCCGCCACCCCCACACGTGTCCCGCCACTCCCACACGTGTCCCGCCACTCCAACACGTGTCCCACCACTTCCACACGTGTCCCACCACTCCCACACGTGTCCCACCACCCCCACACGTGTCCCACCACCCCCATACGTGTCCCGCCACCTCAACACGTGTCCCGCCACCCCAACACGTGTCCCGCCACCCCAACACGTGCCCCACCACTCCAACACGTGTCCCACCACTCCAACACGTGTCCCACCACTCCCACACGTGTCTCGCCACTCCAACACGTGTCCCACCACTCCCACACGTGTCCCGCCACTCCCACACGTGTCCCGCCACTCCCACACGTGTCACACCACCCCCATACGTGTCCCGCCACCCCAACACGTGTCCCACCACCTCCACACGTGTCCCGCCACTCCAACACTTGTCCCACCACTCCAACATGTGTCCCACCACCCCCACACGTGTCCCACAACTCCCACACGTGTCCCGCCACCCCAACACGTGTCCCGCCACCCCAACACGTGTCCCGCCACCCCAACACGTGTCCCGCCACCCCAACACGTGTCCCGCCACCCCAACACGTGTCCCACCACTCCCACACGTGTCCCGCCACTCCCACACGTGTCTCGCCACTCCAACACGTGTCCCACCACTCCCACACGTGTCCCGCCACTCCCACACGTGTCCCACCACTCCCACACGTGTCCCACCACCCCCACACGTGTCCCACCACCCCCATACGTGTCCTACACGTGTCCCACCACTCCCACACGTGTCCCACCACTCCCACACATGTCCCACCACTCCCACACGTGTCCCACCACTCCCACACGTGTCCCACCACTCCAACACGTGTCCCACTACCCCCACACGTGTCCCGCCACTCCCACACGTGTCCCGCCACTCCCACACGTGTCCCACTACTCCAACACGTGTCTCGCCACTCCAACACGTGTCCCGCCACTCCAACACTTGTCCCACCACTCCTACACGTGTCCCGCCACTCCAATACCTGTCCCACTACCCCCACACGTGTCCCACCACTCCCACACGTGTCCCACCACTCCCACACGTGTCCCACCACTCCAACACGTGTCCCACCACTCCCACACGTGTCCCACCACTCCCACACGTGTCCCACCACTCCCACACGTGTCCCACCACTCCAACACGTGTCCCACCACCCCCACACGTGTCCCACCACTCCCACACGTGTCCCACTACTCCAACACGTGTCTCGCCACTCCCACACTTGTCCCACCACTCCCACACGTGTCCCACCACTCCAACACGTGTTCCACCACCCCCACACGTGTCCCACCACTCCCACACGTGTCCCGCCACTCCCACACGTGTCCCACTACTCCAACACGTGTCTCGCCACTCCCACACGTGTCCCACCACTCCAACACGTGTCCCACCACTCCCACACGTGTCCCGCCACCCCAACACGTGTCCCGCCACCCCAACACGTGTCCCGCCACCCCAACACGTGTCCCGCCACCCCAACACGTGTCCCGCCACCCCAACACGTGTCCCGCCACTCCCACACGTGTCCCACCACCCCAACACGTGTCCCGCCACTCCAACACGTGTCCCACCACCCCAACACGTGTCCCGCCACCCCAACACGCGTCCCACCACCCCAACACGTGTCCCGCCATCCCAACACGTGTCCCGCCACCCCCACACGCGTCCCACCACCCCAACACGTGTCCCGCCACCCCCAACACGTGTCTCGCCACTCCAACACGTGTCCCACCACTCCAACACGTGTCCCGCCACTCCCACACGTGTCCCACCACTCCCACACGTGTCTCGCCACTCCAACACGTGTCCCACCACTTCCACACGTGTCCCACCACTCCCACACGTGTCCCGCCACCCCCACACGTGTCCCGCCACTCCCACACGTGTCCCGCCACTCCAACACGTGTCCCACCACTTCCACACGTGTCCCACCACTCCCACACGTGTCCCACCACCCCCACACGTGTCCCACCACCCCCATACGTGTCCCGCCACCCCAACACGTGTCCCGCCACCCCAACACGTGTCCCGCCACCCCAACACGTGCCCTACCACTCCAACACGTGTCCCACCACTCCAACACGTGTCCCACCACTCCCACACGTGTCTCGCCACTCCAACACGTGTCCCACCACTCCCACACGTGTCCCGCCACTCCCACACGTGTCCCGCCACTCCCACACGTGTCCCACCACCCCCATACGTGTCCCGCCACCCCAACACGTGTCCCACCACCTCCACACGTGTCCCGCCACTCCAACACTTGTCCCACCACTCCAACATGTGTCCCACCACCCCCACACGTGTCCCACCACTCCCACACGTGTCCCGCCACCCCAACACGTGTCCCGCCACCCCAACACGTGTCCCGCCACCCCAACACGTGTCCCGCCACCCCAACACGTGTCCCGCCACCCCAACACGTGTCCCACCACTCCCACACGTGTCCCGCCACTCCCACACGTGTCTCGCCACTCCAACACTTGTCCCACCACTCCAACATGTGTCCCACCACCCCCACACGTGTCCCACCACTCCCACACGTGTCCCGCCACCCCAACACGTGTCCCGCCACCCCAACACGTGTCCCGCCACCCCAACACGTGTCCCGCCACCCCAACACGTGTCCCGCCACCCCAACACGTGTCCCACCACTCCCACACGTGTCCCGCCACTCCCACACGTGTCTCGCCACTCCAACACGTGTCCCACCACTCCCACACGTGTCCCGCCACTCCCACACGTGTCCCACCACCCCCATACGTGTCCCACACGTGTCCCACCACTCCCACACGTGTCCCACCACTCCCACACATGTCCCACCACTCCCACACGTGTCCCACCACTCCCACACGTGTCCCACCACTCCAACACGTGTCCCACCACCCCCACACGTGTCCCGCCACTCCCACACGTGTCCCGCCACTCCCACACGTGTCCCACTACTCCAACACGTGTCTCGCCACTCCAACACGTGTCCCGCCACTCCAACACTTGTCCCACCACTCCTACACGTGTCCCGCCACTCCAATACGTGTCCCACCACCCCCACACGTGTCCCACCACTCCCACACGTGTCCCACCACTCCCACACGTGTCCCACCACTCCAACACGTGTCCCACCACTCCCACACGTGTCCCACCACTCCCACACGTGTCCCACCACTCCCACACGTGTCCCACCACTCCAACACGTGTCCCACCACCCCCACACGTGTCCCACCACTCCCACACGTGTCCCACTACTCCAACACGTGTCTCGCCACTCCCACACTTGTCCCACCACTCCCACACGTGTCCCACCACTCCAACACGTGTCCCACCACCCCCACACGTGTCCCACCACTCCCACACGTGTCCCGCCACTCCCACACGTGTCCCACTACTCCAACACGTGTCTCGCCACTCCCACACGTGTCCCACCACTCCAACACGTGTCCCACCACTCCCACACGTGTCCCGCCACCCCAACACGTGTCCCGCCACCCCAACACGTGTCCCGCCACCCCAACACGTGTCCCGCCACCCCAACACGTGTCCCACCACCCCAACACGTGTCCCGCCACTCCCACACGTGTCCCACCACCCCAACACGTGTCCCGCCACTCCAACACGTGTCCCACCACCCCAACACGTGTCCCGCCACCCCAACACGCGTCCCACCACCCCAACACGTGTCCCGCCATCCCAACACGTGTCCCGCCACCCCCACACGCGTCCCACCACCCCAACACGTGTCCCGCCACCCCCAACACGTGTCCCGCCACCCCAACACGTGTCTCGCCACCCCAACACGTGTCCCACCACCCCAACACGTGTCCCGCCACCCCAACACGCGTCCCACCACCCCAACACGTGTCCCGCCACCCCAACACGCGTCCCACCACCCCAGCACGTGTCCCACCACCCCAACACGTGTCCCACCACTCCCACACGTGTCCCACCACTCCAACACGTGTCCCACCACCCCCACACGTGTCCCACCACTCCCACACGTGTCCCACTACTCCAACACGTGTCTCGCCACTCCCACACTTGTCCCACCACTCCCACACGTGTCCCACCACTCCAACACGTGTCCCACCACCCCCACACGTGTCCCACCACTCCCACACGTGTCCCGCCACTCCCACACGTGTCCCACTACTCCAACACGTGTCTCGCCACTCCCACACGTGTCCCACCACTCCAACACGTGTCCCACCACTCCCACACGTGTCCCGCCACCCCAACACGTGTCCCGCCACCCCAACACGTGTCCCGCCACCCCAACACGTGTCCCGCCACCCCAACACGTGTCCCGCCACCCCAACACGTGTCCCGCCACCCCCACACGCGTCCCACCACCCCAACACGTGTCCCGCCACTCCAACACGTGTCCCCACCACCCCAACACGTGTCCCGCCACCCCAACACGCGTCCCACCACCCCAACACGTGTCCCGCCATCCCAACACGTGTCCCGCCACCCCCCACACGCGTCCCACCACCCCAACACGTGTCCCGCCACCCCCAACACGTGTCCCGCCACCCCAACACGTGTCTCGCCACCCCAACACGTGTCCCACCACCCCAACACGTGTCCCGCCACCCCAACACGCGTCCCATCACCCCAACACGTGTCCCGCCACCCCAACACGCGTCCCACCACCCCAGCACGTGTCCCACCACCCCAACACGTGTCCCACCACCCCAACACGTGTCCCGCCACCCCAACACGTGTCCCGCCACCCCAACACGTGTCCCGCCACCCCAACACGTGTCCCGCCACCCCAACACGTGTCCCGCCACCCCAACACGAGTCCCGCCACAGTTAATGCTGAACGTTTGTGCTGGGTGTTGAGAGCTGAACATTTTGGTAGATACTAGGTGTTGAGAGCTAAAGACTAACGAAATACAGAGTTAGGAGGAGGAGGATAGATGGTAGAGTAGAGATCGTGTGTGTTCCGTGGGTGTCTAAGAGAGTATAAGAGAAAGTCAATGTGTTGTTCGTGATAAGAGAGCAGTCTGTCAAGTTGTTTGTCTAGTAAAGTTTTCCAGTAGACATTAAGGGCAGGAATGTTGGTACTCTCGTGAAGACTTTCGCTGGTATTGAACCCTTTCCGACAAGTGTTGGGAATACATCTAAGTGCTCTGTTTTGTATTCTCTGGAGATTTAGTTTATTAGTTGCTGCCGCTAAGGAAAGAGCAAGTTAGGAGAGGTCTAGAAGGTGCTTTATAGTGGTGCATTTTAGTATCAAGTTTGGCAAATGTAAGTCTGTATAATTTGTTCATGGCTTGGTGAACTAATGCATGTTTCTGTGCAATGTGTGTGTGTGAAAGAGTAATTGTTGATAAAGTGTGAAGCCAAGAGGAACAAGATTCAGAAATGTTAGTAGGATTAAGGAAGAATGAATAGAGTTGAACTGGAATAGGGTGTGCAGTTCCTTTACAGAGAAGTAGGGGATTTTTTAGTTGTTGAAGTTGGTTATAATGCGCCAGTGATACTCCCATTCTGTTACTACATAAAGTTCTTCTTGTGCTTTCCGTGATCAGGTGAGAGACATGCAGACGTGATGTGAGAGACATCATCAGCATAGCATATAGTTAATATGGTGCAATGAATAGGGTCAGGAATGGCAGTGATGCTTAGGGTGTAAAGTGTCAGGCAAGAACAGAGCCGTGAGGAACACTGGCATGTAATATGAAGTAATCAGTGTGTTGTCGGATGAACTTAATCCTCATTGTCGTATTGTCTAAGTAGTTAGCAAGATGTTTAGTGGTGATAATGGGAAAGATTAAAGTTGTTTGCATAATTTGAGGCCGTCATGCCAGTGTCAAAGGCCTTCTCAACGTCCTTAGGGATAAGTGCGCTCCTAAGCCTTTAGTGATGGTTGATGCTGAGGTAATTGGTCATGATATTTAAGGTGTCATGTGTGGACCGGTGAGGCCGGAAATCAAACTGTTTAATAGCAAGTCATTGTCTTCCAGGTGCGTTGTGAGTCTCATGTTAACTTGCCTTTCAAAGACTTGCCAAGTGTCTCTAGAAGGCTGATGGGTCTGTAGTGTTTGGGTCAGTGTGAGGTTTCCCAGGTTATGGAATGAGAACAGCAGTGGCAGAGTTGAAGGTGAGAGGAAAATAACCAGAGGCAAGAAGTGGGGTGAATAAGTTAGTGACAGCAGCAATGATAGAAGCAGGGAATTGTCGGAGGGTGTGTCCAATGTCAGACGCACCAGGGGCTCTGCGACGAGTGCCCATGAAAGCTGTCTTGACACCAGCTGGAGTCAGCGGAGTCTGTAGTTCAGTGTGAGAGTTGAGGTTGTCAAGGTGGATGAGGTCGTCAGGTGTGGTTTCACGTCTGGTTTGGTGTACCCAGTCTTCAACTACTTCAGTGTTGGGAAGGGCAGTTGGTTCAGGAGGATGGGGATGATAAATGCGTTCCCAATGGTGTTTGAAAATGTTAAGTACTTCGTCAGGTTCGGTGATTTTCTTGTAGTTCTGTAGAAGGTATTTAAGTGGTGTATGAACTGATCCTTGTAAGCGTTTGATTTGTTTCCAGAATTCCTGTTGTATCAGTGTTCTGTGTTGTTCTGATTGTTCAATGAGGTGTTTCCAGTGTTTTATGTTGCCTTACTCTAGGCTGTTGAGGATGTGGTTTTTTAGTGTTGTGAGGTCCCAGAGTACTTGTCCCTAGTGATGTGTGTTGTGTAGGAATAGAGAGTGATAACAAGCTGGGAGGCGTTTATTGAGAACGGAAGGGTTGACAGTGAAATGTGGTTTGAGTGTTGTGTTAGGAATGGAGATGTTTGCTGCATGTATGATGGTGTCTTGTATGTTGTGTGCTTGTGTGTCACTGTCAGTGTGATGTTTGTCATTGTATTCATAAGTGAGATTAGTATCATCAATGTGTTGTTTGAACATGTCCCAGTTTGCCCTGAAGCATGGGAAATGATGAGTGGTGGGGATTGTCGTGTCATGAACCCCCAGAGCCTCCCTGGCAGCGTAGTGCCTTACACAAATTACCAAGAGCCTCCTGGCCTACAATAGTTACGTCTAGATGATAAGGAAAAGTCCAACAAAAATTACCAGTTTACTGGGGGCAAAGTTATAAGCATGACACCATAATATATTTATACAAATTCACCCAGAACAAAACTCCCAATAGCACTTATGAGGTACCCAGCTGTCACTAGGCTCCAGCACCTGGTAACTGTGGTACACTAGTTCCTTCCTGACCATAAGGTCTTAACAAGGTGCGGGGGTGACAGATAGCACTGATGGGGAGGGGGGGGGGGGTCAAGTCTCAATAAGTACATCAAAAATCTCAGTCATGTCTTCTCCTGCCCACAACACAAGGGGGGCACCTTGCCACGTTCCGTCTAGGAACGGGCAAGGTGCGACCCCCCCCTCCCCCCAGCAGAGTCAACAACAGCTTGACACACAAAAGTCCCCAACCACACAGTTCCAAAAAGATGCCACTGTGAAATACACTGGTCACCCTGATCCATCACCTTGGTAATGCATCACTGGCATCATCGGCTTAACATAAATGTTGATACAAAGTTCTCAAACACAACACCATGTTCAAAACTAGCCAGAGCTCAGACCACGTGAGTGTTCCACCTTCCAACACTGGCCAGTGATGTGGCCTCGGCAAGCCAGGGGGGGGGGGGCGGCAAACATCAGTGCCAACTTCTCCCCTTCCAACACTGGCCAGTGATGTTGAGCCATGCGACAAACATCAGTGCCAACTTCTCCCCTTCCAACACTGGCCAGTGATGTTGAGCCATGCGACAAACATCAGTGCCAACTTCTCCACCTTCCAACACTGGCCAGGGATGTGGCCTCTGTGAGCCGGGGGGGGGGGCGGCAAACATCAGTGCCAACTTCTCCCCTTCCAACACTGGCCAGTGATGTGGCCTCGGCGAGCCGGGGGGGGGGGCGGCAAACATCAGTGCCAACTTCTCTCCTTCCAACACTGGTCAGTGATGTGGCCTCGGCGAGCCGGGGGTGGGGGCGGCAAACATCAGTGCCAACTTCTCCCCTTCCAACACTGGTCAGTGATGTGGCCTCGGCGAGCCGGGGGTGGGGGCCGGCAAACATCAGTGTCAACTTCTCCACCTTCCAACACTGGTCAGTGATGTTGAGCCGGGGGGGGGGGCGGCAAACATCAGTGCCAACTTCTCCCCTTCCAACACTGGTCAGTGATGTTGAGCCGGGGGGGGGGGGGGTGGCGGCAAACATCAGTGCCAACTTCTCCCCTTCCAACACTGGTCAGTGATGTTGAGCCGGGGGGGGGGGCGGCAAACATCAGTGCCAACTTCTCCCCTTCCAACACTGGCCAGTGATGTTGAGCCGGGGGGGGGGGGGCGGCAAACATCAGTGCCAACTTCTCCCCTTCCAACACTGGCCAGTGATGTGGCCTCGGCGAGCCAGGGGGGGGGGAGGGCGGCAAACATCAGTGCCAACTTCTCCACCTTCCAACACTGGCCAGTG
The DNA here is from genome assembly GCF_040958095.1 of Procambarus clarkii. NCBI lineage: Eukaryota > Metazoa > Arthropoda > Malacostraca > Decapoda > Cambaridae > Procambarus > Procambarus clarkii. Next base: position 44,167,381 of record NC_091172.1, on the reverse strand, counting down.
ATGTGGCCTCGGCGAGCCGGGGGTGGGGAGGGCGGCAAACATCAGTGCCAACTTCACAAATCATAACCGTCAATACTGAAACAAAAGTTTTAACTTTACAACGTATAGTATAACACAATAGACTCTTGAGCATACACAGATGCTCAGTACACCTGTATATAAGACCCACAGTATAATATTATACATGCATATAAACACAACACTAAGAATATAATATGAAAATATATGTGCAGAGAATTCAAACTAATCAGATTGGCAATTCTTCAAATCAAATTAAATTAAATCAAGTCAAATGTTTATTTAGGTAAGAGTACATACATACAAGATGAGTTACAAACATAATGTTGGATTTCTAGATAGTCTTGTGTACATACTGTGGAGGCGGTGGCCTAGGGGTTATGACCGATCAACCACGTGGTAATCAACATACACAGAAATGGGTAGAAAACGCGGAAAACAGTTGCTCACCTTGAGCTGGAGTCTTCTCGGGGCGGGCTGAAGTCTTCTCGAGGCGGGCTGGAGTCTTCTCGGGGCGGGCTGAAGTCTTCTCGGGGCGGGCTGAAGCAATACTACGGCTTCTCAGGGGCGAGGATGGGCGAGGGTCAATGGTAGCTGGCCAATACGAGGTGCTGGATGACCAATGTCCAGGAGGCGTCACTAACAGGTGTGTCTTCGCTGCGGTGCGGTTCTTCTCTGCTCTCTTCTGTCGCCTCCGGGCATGCGCGTGGGTGATGCACAGATGCACAGCGTCGGACTGCCGTCCACCAATCAGGAGCGGCTAACATAAGAAATATTCCCTGGCGGGCATTTTGAATGTGGTTCCCTCCGCACTCGCCCCGTCCCTATAAAACAAGGCGTGTATTAGAAACTTAATTTAACTTAAAATGTTCTTTATGAACAGACTCTCCACCGGCTTCACATTGAGGGGTGGAATAGTATGTATAATAACAGAAGAGAATGTCTGGTTTAACTAAAAAATAGAATACACTGTGACTGGTTTATTATTTATATATTTATGATCTACCTTTGACATAGTATTGATCCTTGGTTATTTTTAACACTACACCAAGATGATATTTAATTTATTCTTATAACTATAAAATTATATATAATACCCGTATACAATTACTTCGAATCGAATCGAATCGAATAATACAGGAGAAGATGCCCATGGGGGTGAGCCTTGAAGTGGGGACAGCTGAAGAGAAGTCGGTGAGAGGAAATGCTGAAGTTGAAGAGAAAGTGCCAGGGCTTGACCCAGCTGCGTGTCAATATGTCGATGCTGCAAACAACCCAACAACTGGCTAGGCTGGGAGACGGGTCTGGAAGGCGGCAGTGGCAGTTCTTCTGCATATAATGTAGAGAATTCTTGCTACTATGTGGTGCTTCTTCTTTCTTCTTTTTTCTTTCTTCTTTTTATTTCTTCATGCTGCGTGTAATCATCTGATGTTTGTACTCGGAGTAGTCACTTTGGATGAGATCAGGTGACTGTAGATTCATCGCATTCCTCGAAGATTACATCGTTATGCAGACTGAGTTTTCTGGATAGGCCTGCTTCATGATGTCTGCCTTCATGTTGTACATCTGGCTGGAGATCCGTCTGAACTCGGGCGATCCAACTGCATTCCTGTCACGCTGTTGACGCACTGCTGCTATTTCCGGAGTTTCTATTTCCGGGGTTTCTTCACAATCTATCTCCTGGGCTGGGGTTGGTGAGTGTGCTTCAATGTCAACAGAGGCATTTGAGTCGTCATCAGATGTGGTGAGGCCTGCAGGAGAAGTTGGTAGCAGTATCATACATGATGTAGTCGCTGGAGCAATAGGGTCCGGGTTGACAGGCGTCTCTGGTGTGGGGTCGGACTCTGGTGGAGAGGAACCATCGGTAAACTTGGCCTCTGGTATCACAAAGGTCGGAAGGTTGTTGAGCTTGTACAAGTCGTTCAGTATTTTGTACCGTTTCTTGAGATCTCCACCTGACATTTCTGATGCGAAGTGAATCAGAGCTGCAACAGTGCTGTCAGGGGTGGCTGGTGGCTGTGTGAGTGAGGATGGCTGGCTGGCTTGGTTGAGAGGTGTCGTCTGGGGCTGAGGGTTGCTGTCCAGTAGTTTTGTTGCGCACCGCTTGCAGCGCCACTTGTCGGGAGTGCAGGAAAAGCTTCTTGTTGTATGTTGAAAACTTTCGGTCTGGGCGTCGAGTTTCCTTGCCTGGCGTCAACCATCTTCTGAATTTCGGCTTTCCTGGTGGGGCAGTTGTGGAAGACGGCCGTGTGATCGCCGTTGCAGAGTATACAACGTTGAGTAGTGGCGTTGCAGGTCCAGTATTGGTGGTCGCCAGCTCAGATGTTGCATTTCTGCAGCGTGTTGGGGCACTTCCGAGAGTAGTGGGTGTACTGGTAATACCGAAAACACTGACGTAGGCGGAAGTAACGCTGCCTAGTGATCTGGTGGGGTGTGCAGGCCACACCAAAGCATCTGAGGCCGTTGTCGGCCGCGAGAGTAGCCTCTGCCGGAGTCTTGAGGGTGACCTTGAGGGTGGGCTTCCCGTTCTCACCCTGCTGGATGAAGTGGGCCGAGATGGCTGTGAGGGATTGATTCTGAGCGTTGATGCTCTTTACGATCTCAGCAATGGGTTGCTCAGCAATGATGTTGCTCTCTCTGTAGATGAAGATTGTCCTCACCACTTGGAAGTGATAGGGAGGTAGGAGTGTTAAGCCCTTTTCCTCTAGAGCTGTGATCGTTTCCGTAGTGAACAGAGCCTCTAGTGCTACTGCACTGCTGAAGAGTATTTGAGGTCCATTTTCGTCCATGACGACGTCAATGGGTGCTACCCCTGAGGTCGACGTCAGTAGGTCCATGATCTCGGCCTTGTTGTATGTGGTGTCGGTTCCTCGGAACCACACCTTAACTCTGAACAGCATGATGCCGTTTGCGGACACCACGCTATTACTCAGGAGGGAAGCGCTCTCGTTGCTGCTCGATTTTTACCCACCCGGCAGTGCTAGGTGCAAGCTTCCTCTCCGATGTGTGTGTGCAATTACTTTATATATTATATATTACATTATATATTTTATTTTTTTTTATTTTTTTTTATTTATATATATACAAGAAGGTACATTGGGTTTGTGAGAATACATTGAATAGTACAGTAATTACAATCTTGTAAAGCCACTAGTACGCGCAGCGTTTCGGGCAGGTCCTTAATCTAACAGATAATTTTAAGTAGGTAATTTCTATCAGAATTGATAAATGATAACAAATACATTGCAAGAGAAAAATGAGATGAGAGAGCTTAGTAAGTATATTAAAGCACATTGTTATATTAAAGCTCTGATTGATTACATTGACAGCTTGATTGGTAATTTAAACAAGATTAATAGACACCATACAGCAGATTGACAGCACATATAAGACAGCAATGATCATAATGGTAAAGATGCTCAGATTGGGTGCATAAAGATTGGGAGGCTGGGTAGCAATAGATACAGATAAACAAGATTAATAAACACCATACAGCAGATTGGCAGCACATATAAGAAGACAGCAATGATCACAATGGTAAAGATGTTCAAATTGGGAACATAAAGGTTGGGAGATTGGGTAGCAATAGATACAGTGCAATTTTAAGGCAAAAGGTGAAAAACTATGAAGATGAAATTAGGTACTTTTTAGTATTGATTTTGAATGATGTAAAAGTTGGACAGCTTTTCAATTCAGTAGGGAGTGAGTTCCATAAACTGGGTCCCTTTATTTGCATAGAGTGTTTACACAGATTAAGTTTAACTCTGGGGATATCAAAGAGATATTTATTTCTGGTGTGGTGATAATGGGTCCTATTACATCTGTCCAGGAAGAGTTTCAGAGCAGGATTTGCATTTAAGAACAGGGTTTTGTAAATGTAGTTGACAGAAGAGAATTTATGGAGTGAGATTATGTTTAGCATGTTTAGGGAGTTAAACAAGGGGGCTGAGTGTTGCTTGAAAGCAGAATTTGATATTATTCTGATAGCAGATTTTTGCTGGGTGATGATGGACTTGAGGTGATTTGCAGTGGTTGCACCCTATGCAAAGATAACATAGTTGAGATAGGGATAGATTACTGCATAATATAGAGAGATGAGAGCAGAGTTAGGTACATAATATCTGATTTTGGAGAGTATACCAACTGTTTTAGAGACTTTCTTAATTATGTGTTGTATGTGGGTACTGAAGTCGAGTCTCTTGTCTAGGAATAGGCCAAGAAACTTTCCATCATTTTTATTGCTAATGTTTACATTGTCTGTCTGAAGCTGAATTGCATTTGTAGATTTGCTTCCAAATAAGATGTAGTAGGTCTTTTCTATGTCAAGTGTTAGTTTGTTGGTTGACATCCATAAGTGGACTTTTTTAGTTCATTATTAACAACATTATTTAGTGTATGTGGGTTGTGTTTGTATATATGTTAAGAAGGCTTTGGATGTGGTTATCGGGCATGAACTTTAGCTGGATGAGGGTAATACCAGTAAGCCCCGGAGCTCTGTTCTTGGTATTCTTCAGGACCTCCCTCAACTCTAGAAGAATGGGGGTGGGATGGATCGAGTTGGGCATCGTCGATGGTTGGTCTGCTGTGAAGGTTTTCCTCGTTTTCCTGGGCCCATAGGCGCACCCTCCGATGGTTCTCAAGGTTAACCTGGTTCAGGTTTTCGTTGAAAATTCCACGCCAGATCTCTCCCATGTAGTTGACCTGGTGCTGGGGGGTTCTCAATCCTAGTCGTGACCACCTCGTTGTTGGCATTGGTGTGTGTATGGTTGAGATGGGAGAGAGGGGTTTCAGTGGAGCCAAGGAGTTGTTTAATTTTCTTGCAGAACGCGGCTGGCTCACTCTTGTAATTGTTGGCCTGGTTAACAAAAGTGCCCCAGATATGGCGTTTGTGAAGGAGGGTGAGTCCTAATACTTCTCGTCTGAGGGCCTGGATCGTGTGTAAATGGGGGAGGCCTGTACGGGTCCTTCTGATGCACTCTTGTTGGTAAGTTCTCATTTTTTCCCTGATTTCCCTTGTTGGGTTGTACTGTTTTATGACTTGTGCTGGTTAGGTCGCAATTTGCAAGTGTTGCTTCAGTGATGCTGGTATGGAGGAGGTCCACTGCTGCATCTATGTCGTGGGTTGGGCAGTCTTGTAAAACTGTTACCGGATCGTCACCCAGGGAATCCATGTAAGGGTGGAGTCTAAGGGTACTGAGTTGGGGTTTGGGCGTACCTATGGTCCTGAAGGGGGTCGATTGAAGATGGATAATTATCGGGATGTGGTCAGATCCCACATCCCCACCCGGGGTGATTTTGGAGTGAAAGATGCCACAATCGTGGTTTACCAGAACTAGATCCGGAGTTCCCGGGCGAACTCCGACGTAAGAGTGGAAAAAAGGGCCGAGTAAGGTTAGGTTCCTTGCCATTAGGAGGTTGTTTAGGATTCTACCTTTGACGTCACTTCTACCATTGGGGGCATTGAAGAACACAGCGTGGTGTGCATTAAAATCACCTGCCAGGATCGCTGGCACGTTCCTGTTGAGTACTTTGTGGATTGCCCTCGATAGAATTGCGTGCTGGCCAGGGGGTATATAGGTTGTAAGGTTGGCAAGAGGGCCGTGGGTGGTGAAGAGTTCAATCGCCAGAGCGTTCCCTTCCTGCAGAAAGATATTAGTGAACGGGCATCCTCTCTTGACAAGGATAGCCACACCTCTGTTTGGCCCCTCGTTCTTTTCGATCGTCGTATAGCCGTGAATTTTGACTTGTTGATCTGGGCGTGCCGAGGTTTCGTTGAGCAGAACCACCTCGGGATTGTGTTTGCTGAGTTCTATCTCTAGTAAGTATCGGTTGTTGAAAAAGTGACGGGTGTTTATCTGAATTACCTTCAGCCCCATTATATGCGATGGCAAAGTTGTGGTTGTGTTACATTCTGTTGTGACTTGCTTCGTGTGCGGTCAGCTGGTATTGAGTCCCTCCTGGACCTCTGCACACCATTTTTCCCCTCAGCATCGGTGAGTTGAACGTTGTCTACGTAGCATTCATTATCTGAGGAGTTTTCGCCCTCAATGTCCACTGAATCATTCGAGGACGAGCTGGAGTCGATGGAGTCTTCATGATGACGCTGGGGATGTGCCCCCCGAGCCGGTGTTGATGTGGACAGAGGGTGAGGGGTTGTGGGCCGACTTGGGGAATAAAAGGTCTGGACAATCCTGGCCTGGGAGGTTGTTCCAGAGTTGACTTCCTGGGGTGTGACAGAAGTAGAGGGTGAATCTGAGGCTGGGGGTAGTGGCGTTTGTGTGGGCTGATTGTCGAGGTGGAAGGCTCCAGGGGGGTTGTGGGGTGGGGAGGAAGGGTTGGCTGCTCAGTTAAGGCTTCAGTAGGAAGTAGGTCTGCAGGTATAGACACTAGAGAGAGGTTATTGACCAGAAGAAGGCTGTTTATTGTTCTTATGAACTGGGCAGGGTCGTTCTGGGCGACCCTGTCTGCGATCGCAATCAGTACTTGTACTGAAGGGGTTTTTGCTGGGGTCACTGGATCTGCCTGCCTGGTCTGGCCCCCCCCCCCATAATTGGGGTTGTGCTTGGTCCCCGTTTGGTGGTGGTGGTTGGACATTGGGGTCAGGTTCCTGGTGTGGAGGGTTGGGGAAGGATTGTGTCCTCATATTTGGTGGTGGAATAGTTTGTGTCCGTGTGGTGCTCTGCCTGGCCTGGTCCAGAATCCTCTGGATTTCCTCCTTCCTTCTAGGGCAGTGAATAGCCACTGCCTTGTGATTCCCACTGCAAAGGGCACATTTCAGGATGGTTTCAGTGCATGTTGTGAAGTGGTGAGGTCCTGCACATTTGCTGCATTTTTCGGCATTTGCCTTGCATTGAGGAGGTAGGTGGCCAAACTCGAAGCACTTGAAGCATTGTTTGACTTCGACTTATCTCTCCCTGCTTATCTGGTCTGGTGTAACAGATAAGTTAAAGCATTTGAACCCTTTTTCCACCAGTTCCCTGGCTTGGGCTGGAGTGTCAAGAGTGAGTTTAAGAGTTGCTCGGTTCGAGTTGGTATGGTGGATTTTGTATATCCCAACGACCTGGATACCGTCGTTTATGGTGTTAATTTCATCTTTAATGTCTTCGGTCCTTTGAGAGGTGATCATCGTACTAAGTCTTGTCACAAAGACCGACCTTGCAGCCTGGTATTGGGCAGTGGGATGGAGTTCAATATTTGCCCTCTTAAAGGCGTCTTGGAGGTCGGGGTTGAGGAGTTTCCTTATCTCATCTTCGTTGGAGAGCACTACTGTGGCTCCTCTTCTGTCTTTGATGTGAACATCTGCAGGCGCAACCTCTGCAATTGAGCTCAGTAACGCTGCAAGATCATTCTCAGTGGTGGCTATGTTTCCAGTGAACTTGATGTTAATTTTTATAGTCATTATGATAAGATGATATTGTAATATGATGTGCAATCAGGCAGCAAGTTAGTAGTTAGTAAATCCTAACCTCCTAAGCCTATCAATAGCCTAGCCCTGCTACAATGGCGGAAAGATGCCCCGACTCTTTGCGTGGCCAGATTTACTACACACAGGCCGTGGTACTTGCGCAGAGTCAGTTAAATCAGGTGGCGAAAAATCAAGAGTAGAGTAAAAGATCAGAAAGACAGGGGTTAGTACATATAGGTCAGTACAATACGGTGGATGGTGATGATGGTGGTGAGGTGAGACTGGGATGAGTGGTGAGGTGAAACTGGAGAATGGCAGGTAAATGGGGTTTGGGTTGGTTGGTAGGGATGAGGAGAGAAGGGTGAGGATGGGTTGGAACAGTGGAGGATTGAGGATGTGGAGGGTAGAGGTAGTTGAGTGGAGGAGGGCAGCTGGCTCAGAGATGGCGGTAGGCAAACCCAGAATGTGTAATCAGAACCCAATGTGTAATAGTCAACAAAATAAAATCCAGCCCATCAACCGTGAAGAGCTCAGTCCCCCAGGGTACTGTGCTTGCTCCAGTACTTTTTCTCATCCTCATATCGGACATAGACCAGAACACAACCTATAGCACTGTATCATCCTTTGCAGATGACACTAGGATTTTCATGTGAGTTGGCAACATAGAGGACACGGCAAACCTCCAATCAGATTTTGATCAGGTCTTTCTATGGGCTACAGAAAATAATATGGTATTCAACGAGGATAAGTTTCAGCTCATGCGCTACGGAAAAATTGAAAACATAAAAACAGGAACCACGTACAAAATGCAGGCAAATCATAACATAGAACGAAAAGGCAATGTAAAGGACCTGGGTGTACTCATGTCGGAAGACCTTACCTTTAAAGAACACAATAAAGTAGCCGTCACAACTGCAAGAAAAATGACAGGTTGGATAACAAGAACTTTTCACACTAGAGATGCTATACCGATGATGATACTTTTCAAAACGCTTGTGCTATCTAGAGTGGAGTACTGCTGCACAATGACAGCCCCTTTCAAAGCTGGAGAAATTGCTGACCTAAAGAGCGTGCAGAGATCCTTTACTGCTAGAATCCACTCAGTAAAACATCTAAATTACTGGGACCGACTAAAGAGCCTAAATCTGTACTCCCTTGAGCGCAGGCGGGAGAGATATATAATAATTTACACGTGGAAAATAATTGAGGGGCTGGTCCCAAACCTGCACACAGAAATAACACCACATGAGACCAGAAGACATGGCAGGATGTGCAGAATACCCCCGTTGAAAAGCAGAGGTGCAACAGGTACTCTGAGAGAGAACTCTATTAACATCAGAGGCCCGAGACTGTTCAACACGCTTCCACTACACATAAGGGGCATAACTGGCAAACCCCTCACAGTGTTCAAGAGAGAACTGGATAAGCACCTCCAAAGGATACCTGATCAACCAGGCTGTGACTCATACGTCAGGCTGCGAGCAGCCGCGTCTAACAGCCTGGTTGATCAGTCCAGCAACCAGGAGGCCTGGTCGACGACCGGGCCGCGGGGACACTAAGCCCCGGAAGCACCTCAAGGTAGCCTCAAGATAGGCACGACCAATCCTGCCGGCTTGCTGGAATATTTGACAATTTCTCTCTTGGTGGATATTATTCTTCGGTGTTTCTCTCTGTCTTGTTGATGTAGTCTTCATGACCAACTGCCGACAACCACAAGGGTCTCGCATCGGCGACGGGAGGTCTAAGGGGCTGCCAGAAGTGAAGTGAAGTGAAGAGCGCTGTGAGGCACGTCTGCTCTCGACGACGGCTGGCTGTCCTCTCATATATGGGTACTTATGATTATTTTATCTCTGGTGCCTGGCCCCAGATCTAAGGCTTATTTCCTCGCCTGCCCCGATATCTGGCCTAGTGTACAGGCCCCTCTGGGCTGTGACCTACCTGTGGGCATGCAGTCGGCACGATATAGTGACGCTTTAGTCTTCAACACCAGCACAATGGCTCCAATCAAGATAAACTCTGCTTCGGCTGCTGAGCTGCTGCTGCTACCTGGTGTAGGAGATACATTGGCCGCTCGCATTATCAAGTCTCGGCGTCGCCGCGAGATCACGGAGGACAACATTTATAAGGGCACTTATGATTATTTTATCTCTGGGTTAAATTAGATTCTTTAAATTTTCATTCTTTAAATTTCCTATATTTACAATTAGCTATTTATATTCATACTTTGCACATTCAGACTACACTACACTTTTTTTTTATTATTGTTTTTTCTACACAAGATTGAACAAGATTGGGTGTGGTCCTGAGGCGGTTGATATCATAAATGTTCTCCTCCGTGATCTCGCGGCGACGCCGAAAAAAAAAAAAAAAAAAAAAGACACTAATGGCCACACTTAAGGTTCCACAATCCAATGTTCAGAAATAGGAATAAATGTTCCACAAAGAAAAATAAGCACTGCACAGTCAATAATGTAAATGATGGAAGCCGGTGGATCTCAAGCAACATAAACACTGCACACTTAATTGGAACTTAGATCACTTGAGGCTTAGACCAAAAAAACTGGGCACTTACTGCACTTGCAGAACTGGAAAATCTGATATGGCAGACACTTCGAGGAACTTTAACTAGCAATGTGCCTAATTTTCATAAGCACTGGGCTGAGGGTTCTCAAAAACACTTCTTTCAGGTGAACGTGAGGAACTTTGTGCAGGGTGGATCACCATCCACCTTAAATCTGGTAGGGAAACAACCTCACTGGCTTTCTTAATGTACATGTCCCCCTGGAGCCATTACCTCTGTAGAAAGACTAGAACAGGCTACGTCTAGCTAACAGTAGAAATGAGAAAGCAACAGACCTGTAGCAAGCACCCTGCAGAGCTGGGACCGGCGTCGCTGTAGTAAACACACTGGAGACAGATGCGCTCGGGAACGATAGCCTGAAATCCTCCGCGAGTGGATTCGTAAACAATAACAGGTGCCGGATACGCTCAGGAACGGTAGCCCGTAATCCGTGTGAACGGTGGTACTTGCCTCCCCTTGGTTAAAAAACTTAGGGACCGCAGGAATCGGTGCTTGGGGAACAAGACAATAAAATGCAAAAGTCCAGGGAAATAATCCGTATAAAACACTGGTAACTGGAACTTATGGAGAATCTTGGGGAATGACACGAGATGTGGAATAAAGCATATGCACAAAAAACATGCACTGAAATATCTTGGGCACCACTATTGAACAACAAGCCAAAGAACATCTATGGCGCAACCAAAGCACAGTAAATCAAGGCTGGAAACGTTGAACACTATCTAAGATGTCTTGACTGAAGTCGGCAGAACGATGATGCAGATATTTTGGCGAGGTCCTCTTGATCACCGCGTGGGAACGGTTACTCACTGCGCCAATGTGGAGGTGGTCGCCACGTGGTATAACAATGGGGTGATGTAATACGAACTGTAATAGTTCACCTTGAGCTGTAGTCGTTGGGGAAAGTAGGTCTGGGAAGGCAGGTGAAGCAAGTCTAGGCTTCTCAGGAAGGATAGGGTAGAGGGAGTCGAAGCCTCTTCAGTAATCCTAGTAGCACTTATCCTAAGTTCAGGTGGTGCCAGATGGGCGTCGTCCGCGTTTGGTCACGTGCAGTTCATATCTCTCGACCTGCGCGGGGAGGCTGTGCGCGGTCGCCGTCCACCAATCAGGGCACAGTCCTGCCTACACTATGAAATGTCTCCTTTGGCGGGCACTTTGAATGTGATTCCCTCCACAGTTACATCAGGAATAACTGGAGCTGGTGGGGGATGAAAAATGGCAGAAGACGTGTTGAGAGAGGCCAGGTGGGAAGTAACGGGAGTTGTAGTGCTAGAAGTGAGATTGAAAGTGGAGGGGACAATGCTGGGAGATGAGGGTGAGATTACTGGAGACATGAATGATTCAGTTTGGGATAGTACAGGGTCTGCAGTCTGGTCAGTGGTTCCGTATCTGTACCAGTCAGAATTGGGTCGGTAAATAGTTGTGGGGAAACTGTGGTAGTTTCCTCAACTGAAGTTGTGGTGTTTTGTGGAGTGAGGACTGTAGTTGAGAATGGAGCAGAGCGCAATAGCTGATAAGGAGGAACAGAGATACTAGGAAGGCAGTTATGAGTGAGAAAGATAGGAAGATAGTCAGCAAAGTCACGACCATCGTTCTTTGCCTTCAAGTAAGTCGCTTGTACACAGGCAGTGACTCGTTCATATGAAAGGTTCTGAAGAGGAGAATAAGGTGGAGGTGGGTGAGGGAAGAGAGGTGGAGAGAACCGAGTTTGTTGTGCAGACTTAGGGTGGTGATGTTGCTGGTGAGGTGAAGCATTAAGGACACTGGCAGAGGACATTGAGGTGGCTGATGCTGTTTGGTGATGAGATGGGTTATGGGAGGTTGAAGAAGAATGAGGGTTTGCTTGAGTGCGAGGTTGGTTATTGCGAAGAGTTTTAAGGGATTGTTTTCTAAGAGGGCACGATTTGTCAACTGCTGTATGAGCACCCTGGCAGTTGGTGCATTTTAGGGTAAGGGCAGAGCACTGAATATAAAAATGGCCTTCTGCAGAGCATTTGGAGCAAATTTGTGGGCTTTTACATTTTCTTGTTTCGTGACTGTATTTGTAACATTTGAAACATTGAAGCAAAGGAAGATAGTCAACTGGACTAATGAGATAGGGAGGAGTGCTGGTGTTGAGGATTTTTATACCTTGTTGCAAGAGTTTTTAAGCTTCTGTAGGGGAGGAACATTGAATCTTAAGGTGTTTTGTATTGGGCACTGGGTATATCTCCATTACAGTAACAGCATTCCTGTGTGAAATGTCCTGGGAGAGATTAATAGTATTTGGTGTTGATAGAACAGAGCTGTCGACATTTCATACAAGGACAGAGCATTTTGTTTTCTGTTCAATAGTGAGGACAGGAGTCAGTGAAGCTTGGGCGAGTTTACTGAAAGCAGGTTCCCTGAAACAGGCGAAAAGGTCGTCTTCTGAGGCAATGAGAAATTTGATGTTGTTGGTGTTGGCGTGTTTAATATGGTTAGTGGCTGGTGTGCCAGTGGCATTGAGAAAGGTAGTGATGCAGTCAATTGTGTCTATGGGTGTATTCCCAGTGTAGGTCATCCGTAGACAGTGAGCCATTGTGACTCACTATCTACTGACAGTCCCGTGTTTTGTGCCAATCACTGCGATTCCATAAAGCTCAGTGGGGGTCAGTGTGTAGGCCAGGTCTAAGACCTGGCCTAAGGGTCTCACCACGAACAAACACCGTGTTCCGGAAGGTTGCGACCCCCAGTTGTGGTGGGCTCGCACGATCACGAGATTCCACAACTGGCTCGGCAGTGTCAGAAACGAAAGAATTTTTAGGAGAGGAGAAAAAGAATGCACCTATGCCATGAAGCAGCTGCAAAAGGTGAACTTCCGTCTTCTCACCAGGGCCTGTTCTGGCCCGAAGTGGGACTGTTCACCTAAATGCAGTCCGACCTGGACACACGCACATTGGACAACACACAGAAGATGCTGTGAGGAAGATGTCACTGCTTAGGACGAGATGCTGGCTGGTAAGCGCCTGGTTCTGCTCCAATACACTGCTGGCTGGAACTGGTCTTGGCTGCACCGAAGTGCTCGTCGAGGCTGGAGAATAACAGCTGCTGTAGGACAGCGAGACGATGCTGGCTTGCTTTATGGCTGGCGAGCTGAAGATCGATCCGTCTACTCACGCACTCTAGAGGTATCAGACGTTGGTAGAGTGGGCGTGCGTAGCGCTCAAGTAGAGGGCCGCCTAGGTCACACTGCGAACGAGACGAGATGCGTACTCTTGCAACGATGCTGATGGTGTGTGTGCGACTCCACTGACGACGTGTTGCGTCGGACAAATTATTGCCCGTGAAGGTGGGGAAACCTAGCACCTCGTTTGACGTGGACCCGGTTGCTGCAAGGCAAGCAGACTATAGAAGCCTTCTACCTGATTATTAATAATACATCCTAAATTAAAGGAAATACTCCTACTGAATATAGTAATCACTGTAGAATTTGTCTACAGGTATTAATGCAATATTTATTCCTATATAAATTAAGAATATTGCTAAAGAAGAGACGTACTGGATTTTTGTTGTAATTGAATGGCTTAACGACAACTAGTCTAAATGTTAAATGTGCACACAGTATAACAAATAGAAAAAATTATAGTTGCCGAGCCGCGTGTCCGTTGGTGGCGAGAACTATGCAATCCTCCGTCCTCAGCTGCTGTGTGAAGGACGTTCACTTCGGATTTAGTATCACTCTGGTTCCAGGACACGGCTATTGATTGCCAATTTAACGTGGCAACGTCCTTGTAAAGGTAAGAACGAATAATTAAACTAAGCAAATGCTTTGGTATAGCGTCGTCTCCTGCGTGTTGCTAATATGGCGTCGCTCGTCCGAGTCGGGCAGCAAGCAAGTGACGCTCTCCTTCCTCCCTGGCTGTGCTACACATGCGCAGTCCGCTCAAAGTATTCTCCAGCTTAAAGTATTTTATTTTACTTATTTAACCAGGGAAGTAAGGACTTGTGACAAGTACTTATGTCACTAAATAATGTATTAAGGTGCAATATATTTTTGCGCAATGCAAGTCAGCTTATTAAGACTGCATAAAGAAATATCATATGAATTGCTTTACTTTGCAATATTTTCCACTGTAGTTGTTAATACACCTAAATGAACGAATTCAGTAAGAAATAATATGCTATGTAAATAACTAAATAAATAAACGATTATCCTTAGTAAAGGAACGTAATTAATTAACTAAACTGTTTAGATGCAACTAAATGTGGAGAAATTCATGTTTTAGCCTCTCGTTCCTCACGTCGTCGCTCTGACTAGGAAGAATCTGGCAAATATATTGCTTCGTAATAGAAACATTAATTGAATTAGTTCTACAAATTAGTAGAGTTAGTAATTACTATGGTTAATACAATAATGATGTATTGTAATACAAGAAATGATGTATTAGTTTTGGAAATTTCCAACACTGGGGATCCTCAATCCTGGTCGTGACCACCTCGTTGTTGGCTTTGGTGTGTGTGTCGTTGAGATGGGAGAGAGGAGTGGCAGTCGAGCCAAGGAGTTGTGTAATTTTCATCCAGAATGCGGCTGGCTCACTCTTGTAATTCTTGGCCTGGGTGACCAAAGAGCCCCAGATATGGCGTTTGTGTAAGACCGTAAGCCCTATAACTTCACTTCTGAGGACCTGAATCATGTGCAAAGGTGGCCAGTACGGATCCTTCTGATGCACTCTTGTTGGTAAGATCTCATCTTTTCCCTGATTTCCCTTGTTGGGTTGTGCTGTTTTATGACTTGTGTTGGTTAGGTCGAAGTTTGCAAGTGTTGCTTCAGTGATGTGGGTATGGAGGAGGTCCACTGCTGCATTTATGTCGTGGGTTGGGCAGTCTTGTAAGACTGTTACTGTATCATCATTCTGGGATTCCATGTAAGAGCGGAGTCTAAGGGTGCTGATTTTAGGTCTGGGAGTACCTAGGGACTTGAAGGGGGGCGATTGAAAATGGATAATTATCGGGATGTGGTCAGATCCCACATACCTCACCTGGGGTGATTCTGGAGTGAAAGATGCCACAATCTTGGTTTAACAGTACTAAGTCCGGTGTTCCTGGATGCGTGCCGACGAAGGAGTAGAAAAAGGGGCCGAGGAAGGTTAGGTTCCTTGCCGTCAGGAGGTTGTTCAGGAGTCTACCTCTGATGTCGTTTCCACCATTGGGGACATTGAAGAACGCGGCGTGGTGTGCATTAACGTCACCTGCAAGGATCAGTGGTACGTTCCTGTTGAGTACTTTGTGGATTGCCCTCGATGGAATGGCTTGCTGGCCAGGTGGTATATAGGTTGTTAGGATGGCAAGAGGGCCGTGGGTGGTGGAGAGTTCAGTCGCCAGGGGGTTCCCCTCCTGCAGATAGATATTTGTGAACGGGCATCTTCTCTTGACCAGGATAGCCACACCTCTGTTCGGCCCCTCGTTCTTTTCAATCGTCGTGTAGCCGTGAATTTTTACCTGTTGATCTGTGCGTGCCGAGGTTTTGTTGAGCAGAACCACCTCAGGGTTGTGTTTGCTGAGTTCTATCTCTAGTACGTATCGGTTGTTCAGGTTCTCCAAAAAGTGATGTGTTGATCTGAATTACTTTTAGCCCCATTAATTGAGATGGTAAAGTTGTTGTTGTATTACATCCTATTGTTTCTTGCTTCTTGTGTGGTTGGTCGGTATTGAGTGCCTACTGGTCCCTCTGAAAACACTGTTCCCCCTCAGCACCGGTGAAGAGTTGAACCTTGTCTACAGGGCAGTCATTATCCGAGGAGTTTTCGCCCTCGATGTCCACTGAATCGTCCGAGAACGAGCTGGAGTCGGTGGAGTCCTCGTGGGGACGCTGGGAGTGTATCCCTCGAGCCGGTGTTGATGTGGATGGTGGGTGAGCGGTTGAAGGCCGTCTTGGGGTATGTGTGGTCTGCGTAATCTTGGCCCGGGAGGGTGTTCCAGTGTTGACTTCCTGGGGTGGATATGAGGCTGGGGTTGGTGGCGTCTGTGTGGTCTGAGTGTCGAGGTGAACGGCTCCGGCAGGATTGTGGGGTGGGGGAGGAGGGGGTTGGCTGATCAGTTGAGGCTTCAGTAGGAAGTAGGTCCGCAGGTATAGACACCAGAGGGAGGTTATTGAGCTGATGAAGGCTGTTTGTTCTTATGAACTGGGCAGGGTCGTTCTGGGCGACCATGTCTGCGATCTCAATCAATACTTGGACTGGGTGGGTTTTAGCAGGGGTCATTGGATCAGCCTGCCTGGTCTGGCCCCCCATGGTTGGGGTTGCACTTGGTCAGCATTTGGTGGTGGTGGGAGTACATTGGGGTCGGGTCCCTGGTGTGGAAGGTTGGGGAAGGTTTGTGTCCCCATCTTTGGTGGTGGTGTAGTTTGGGTACGTGTGGTGGCCTGCCTGGTCTGGTCCAGAATCCTCTCGATTTCCTCATTCCTTTTGGGGCAGTAAACAGCCACTGCCTTGTGATTCCCGCTGCATAGGGCACCATTTCAAGATGGTTTCAGTGCATGCAGTGAAGCGGTGATATCCTGCACAGTTTCTGCATTTTTCGGCATTTGCCTTACATTGGGGAGGTAGGTGGCCAAACTCAAAGCACTTGAAGCATTGTTTTACGTCAACGTTCCTCTCTCTCTGCTTGTCCGGTCTGGTGTCACCGATAAGTTGAAGCATTTAAACCCATTTTCCTCCAATTCCCTGGCTTGGGCTGGAGTGTCAAGTGCTAGTTAAGTGTTGTTCGGGTAGAGTTGAGGTTGTATATCCCTATGACCTGGATTCCGTCGTTTACGGTGTTGATTTCATTCTTAATGTCCTCGTTACTTCGGCCGGTGATCATAGTGCGGAGTCTTGATACAGAGACCGATCTTGCAGCCTGGTGTTGGGCAGTGGGATGATTAGTTCGATATTTGCCCTCTTAAAGGCGTCTTGGAGGTCCGGGTTGAGAAGTTTCCTGATCTCATCTTCATTGGAGAGCACCACAGTGGCTCCTCTTCGGGGTTTGATGTGAACATCTACAGGGGCAACTTCTGTAACAGAGCTCAGTAACGCTGCAAAGTCATGCTCAGTGGTAACTATGTTCCCACTGAACTTAATGTTAATTTTAATGGTCATTGTGATAAGATGAGATAAGAGGGCTAGTTAGTAGTTAGGGCTAGTTCATAACCTCCTATGCCTATCGATAGCCTAGCCATGCTACAAAGGCGGAACAGATGCCCCGACTCTGTGCGTGACCAGATTTACTACTGATTGGCTGTGGTACTTGCGCAGAGTCAGTTAAATCAGGTGGCGAAAGGGCAAGAGTAGGGAAAAATTCCGAAAGTCAAACCACTTGGGCTGGACGGTAGAGCGACGGTCTGGCTTCATGCAGGTTGGTGTTCAATTCCCGACCGTCCATATAGTTGGGCACCATTCCTTCCCTCCGTCCCATCCCAAATCATTATCCTGACCCCTTCCAAGTGCTATATATTCATAATGGCTTGCCGCTTTCCCCTGATAATTCCTTCATTCCGAAAGACAGCAGATAGTACATATAGGTTAAGTACATATAGGTTAAGTACATATAGGTTAGTACCTATAGGTTAGTACATATAGGTTAGTACCTATAGGTTAGTACATATAGGTTAAGCACATATAGGTTAGTACGTATAGGTTAGTACATATAGGTTAGTACATATAGGTTAAGTACATATTGGTTAGTACCTATAGAAGCTGGTTAGTACTTGTAGGTTAATACATATAGGTTAGTACAAACATTGTGGCGTGGGTGATGGTGGTGAGGTGGTGGTGGGACGAGTAGTGAGGTGGGGGTGGGATGAGTAGTGAGGTGGTGGTGGGACGAGTAGTGAGGTGGGGTGGGATGAGTAGTGAGGTGGTGGTGGGACGAGTAGTGAGGTGGGGGTGGGACGAGTAGTGAGGTGGTGGTGGGATGAGTAGTGAGGTGGGGTGGGATGAGTAGTGAGGTGGTGGTGGGACGAGTAGTGAGGTGGGGTGGGACGAGTAGTGAGGTGGGGGTGGGATGAGTAGTGAGGTGGTGGTGGGACGAGTAGTGAGGTGGGGGTGGCATGTGTAGTGAGGTGGGGGTGGTATGAGTAGTGAGGTGGGGGTGGTATGAGTAGTGAGGTGGGTGTGGTATGAGTAGTGAGGTGGGGGTGGTATGAGTAGTGAGGTGGGGGTGGAATGAGTAGTGAGGTGGGGGTGGCATGTGTAGTGAGGTGGGGGTGGCATGTGTAGTGAGGTGGGGGTGGCATGAGTAGTGAGGTTGCGGTGGTATGAGTAGTGAGGTGGGGGTGGGATGAGTAGTGAGGTGGGGGTGGCATGTGTAGTGAGGTGAGGGTGGTATGAGTAGTGAGGTGGGGGTGGGATGAGTAGTGAGGTGGGGGTGGCATGTGTAGTGAGGTGGGGGTGGTATGAGTAGTGAGGTGGGGGTGGCATGTGTAGTGAGGTGGGGGTGGTATGAGTAGTGAGGTGGGGGTGGCATGTGTAGTGAGGTGGGGGTGGTATGAGTAGTGAGGTGGGGGTGGCATGTGTTGTGAGGTGGGGGTGGTATGAGTAGTGAGGTGGGGGTGGCATGTGTAGTGAGGTGGGGGTGGTATGAGTAGTGAGGTGGGGGTGGTATGAGTAGTGAGGTGGGGGTGGTATGAGTAGTGAGGTGAGGGTGGCATGTGTAGTGAGGTGGGGGTGGTATGAGTAGTGAGGTGGGGGTGGCATGTGTAGTGAGGTGGGGGTGTTTTGAGTTGTGAGGTGGGGGTGGCATGTGTAGTGAGGTGGGGGTGGCATGTGTAGTGAGGTGGGGGTGGTATGAGTAGTGAGGTCGGGGTGGTATGAGTAGTGAGGTGGGGGTGGTATGAGTAGTGAGGTGGGGTGGGATGAGTAGTGAGGTGGGGGTGGGATGAGTAGTGAGGTGGGGGTGGGATGAGTAGTGAGGTGGGGGTGGCATGTGTAGTGAGGTGGGGGTGGTATGAGTAGTGAGGTGGGGGTAGGATGTGTAGTGAGGTGGGGGTGGTATGAGTAGTGAGGTGGGGGTGGGATGAGTAGTGAGGTGGGGGTGGTATGTGTAGTGAGGTGGGGGTGGTATGAGTAGTGAGGTGGGGGTGGGTGGGATGAGTAGTGAGGTGGGGGTGGCATGTGTAGTGAGGTGGGGGTGGTATGAGTAGTGAGGTGGGGGTGGCATGTGTAGTGAGGTGGGGGTGGTATGAGTAGTGAGGTGGGGGTGGGTGGGATGAGTAGTGAGGTGGGGGTGGCATGTGTAGTGAGGTGGGGGTGGTATGAGTAGTGAGGTGGGGGTGGGATGAGTAGTGAGGTGGGGGTGGGATGAGTAGTGAGGTGGGGGTGGTATGAGTAGTGAGGTGGGGGTGGGTGGGATGAGTAGTGAGGTGGGGGTGGCATGTGTAGTGAGGTGGGGGTGGTATGAGTAGTGAGGTGGGGGTGGGATGAGTAGTGAGGTGGGGGTGGGATGAGTAGTGAGGTGGGGTGGGATGAGTAGTGAGGTGGGGGTGGCATGTGTAGTGAGGTGGGGGTGGTATGAGTAGTGAGGTGGGGGTGGTATGAGTAGTGAGGTGGGGGTGGGATGAGTAGTGAGGTGGGGGTGGCATGAGTAGTGAGGTGGGGGTGGTATGAGTACTGAGGTGGGGGTGGTATGAGTAGTGAGGTGGGGGTGGGATGAGTAGTGAGGTGGGGGTGGCATGCGTAGTGAGGTGGGGGTGGTATGAGTAGTGAGGTGGGGGTGGGATGTGTAGTGAGGTGGGGGTGGCATGTGTAGTGAGGTGGGGGTGGTATGAGTAGTGAGGTGGGGGTGGGATGAGTAGTGAGGTGGGGGTGGCATGTGTAGTGAGGTGAGGGTGGTATGAGTAGTGAGGTGGGGGTGGGATGAGTAGTGAGGTGGGGGTGGCATGTGTAGTGAGGTGGGGGTGGTATGAGTAGTGAGGTGGGGGTGGCATGTGTAGTGAGGTGGGGGTGGTATGAGTAGTGAGGTGGGGGTGGCATGTGTAGTGAGGTGGGGGTGGTATGAGTAGTGAGGTGGGGGTGGCATGTGTAGTGAGGTGGGGGTGGTATGAGTAGTGAGGTGGGGGTGGCATGTGTAGTGAGGTGAGGGTGGTATGAGTAGTGAGGTGGGGGTGGGATGAGTAGTGAGGTGGGGGTGGCATGTGTAGTGAGGTGGGGGTGGTATGAGTAGTGAGGTGGGGGTGGCATGTGTAGTGAGGTGGGGGTGGTATGAGTAGTGAGGTGGGGGTGGCATGTGTAGTGAGGTGGGGGTGGTATGAGTAGTGAGGTCGGGGTGGTATGAGTAGTGAGGTGGGGGCTGTATGAGTAGTGAGGTGGGGGTGGGATGACTAGTGAGGTGGGGGTGGGATGAGTAGTGAGGTGGGGGTGGTATGAGTAGTGAGGTGGGGATGGGATGAGTAGTGAGGTGGGGGTGGGATGAGTAGTGAGGTGGGGGTGGGACGAGTAGTGAGGTGGGGGTGGGACGAGTAGTGAGGTGGGGGTGGGACGAGTAGTGAGGTGGGGGTGGGATGAGTTGTGAGGTGGGGGTGGGATGAGTAGTGAGGTGAAAAACTGGAGAATGGCCAATTAATGAGTGGGGGGTTAGGTTGAGGGGGGAGGGGGGGTAAGGATGGGGAGGACTGGTGGACCATAGTTGGGGGGGGGGTGAGGAGAGTGGAGGAGGTAGTTACTCAGGGAAGGTGGTTAGCGCGGCACCGGCGGCACGAACAATAACTTGAAGATTTCTTCTTAGTTTCACACAGAAATCACAATAGCGTGATGCATCATATGAACAAATCCACAAGGGCCGTGGAGAATCTGGAACAGATTCGTCAGGTGCAGGAGGTGAAGCAGTAGTTTCAGGATGCAGTTGACCAGAAGTCGGTTGCTGTGGTTGTGGGTTAGCCGGTAAGAGATGTGCGAGAACAGCTAGAGAGACGGTGATGTCAGAAGCTGAAATGGTGGTAGTGGCTGATGCTGAAGTCATGAGGTAAATGTTGGAAGGGCATTTGCAAGGTGGAGTTTGTTGAGAATTTGGACGAATTCCTTGTAGTTCGCGTCTGCTATCAGTTCGGCCAGCCGCGTATGTGTGAAGACGGTACTATTAACGATGAAGGGATCTGGCAACTGGTGTGGTGAAGGCTGGATTAGTGATTGGCTAGAGGGAGGTGGTTGGAGGGTGAGTCGATGAATAGTTGGTGACTGGGAGCTAGTCCCCCATTGGCTTGCAGGCTGCATGTAACTCCTACTCCACCTGGAACCTCTGGGAAGTTGGCAGCTTGCACGTTGAAAGTTGTTGCTGTACGGCGAGTGGTGTTGGCCTGCCTGGCGTCGGACATCTTTTTGATTTCCTCAATTCTTCGGGGTGACTCAGCGGAGACAGCAGTATGATCCCCTGTACAGAGAAGGCAGTGAAGACAGTCGTTGACACAGTCCTTGAAGTGGTGGTTCCCGGCGCACTTGCCGCACCGCTGGTCCTGAACAGTGCACTTCTTCGTGAAGTGATGGTAACTGTAGCACTTGTAGCATTAACGAAGTCGATAGTAGTGTTCCTTGGTGATCTGGTGAGGTGTGCTGGAGATACCGAAGCACCGGTATCCGTTGTCAGCAGTAAAGGTAGCTTCTTCAGGTGTCTTGTAGGTAACCTTCATGGTGGCGAGGTGGCTGGCAGCTACAGTGATGAACTTGACAGTGACCGCAGTCAATGAAGAGTTCTGGTCGTTGATGCTGACGACGACGTCTATGTCTGCCTTCTCAGAGACCAGGGAGTTCACTTTGCGGATGAACATCGTCCTGGCTACAAGGTGGGGGGGTTGAGGATCAGTTGTTCCTCTTTAAGTGGTGAGTAGTGAGAGTGGAGGGGATGAACATACCCTTTAAGGCTGCAGCACTGTTGAACAGCAGTTGGGGTCCTCCATCGTCGATCACGTCTAGTGGTGCAACTTTAGTTTTGGTAGAGATCAAGTCCAGGATCTCTGACCAGGTAAGGGTCTGGTCTCCTCTGAAACGCACCTTTATCCTGTAAATCATGGTACCCAAGGGTCAGTACCAGAACGATTGCACATTACTGATGAAGGCCTTCCATCTCTCCCTGGTAAAAGACACCAGGCTGGGAGTGGAGTCTGACCTCTTAGAGTAAAGCGCTCAGAATGCACTATCAGACTAAGAGATGAAGGCTAGATACAGGACACTCCTAGACAGAGTGTCTGACCGAAGTGGGGACAGAGGAAGAGGAAGGGTTGAGGGTGGGGGAGAGGAAGTTGATTTAAGAGGAGAAAAGGTGCCAGGGATAAACCCAGCTGGGTGTCGTTAGGTGGTGGCATATGAATCGCAGTGATTGGCCCAAAAGCGTCAGGGCTGACGTTTACGGACGGTTTGTGCTGGGTGTTGAGAGCTGAACATTTTGGTAGATGCTAAGTGTTGAGAGCTAAAGACTAACGAAATACAGAGTTAGGAGGAGGAGGATGGATGGTAGAGAAGAGGTCGTGTGTGTTCCGTGGGTGTCTAAGAGAATGTAAGACAGTCAATGTGTTGTTGGTGATAAGAGAGCAGTCTGTCAAGTTGTTTCTCTGGTAAAGTTTTCCAGTAGACATTGAGGGCAGGAATGTTGGTACTCTCATGAAGACTTTCGCTGGTACTGAACTCTTCCCATCGAGTGTTAAGTATCCTCTAAGTGCTCTATTCTGTATTCTCTTGAGTTTTGGTATTTTAGTTGGTGCGACTAAGGAAAGAGCTATTAGAGCATATGTTAGAAGTGGTCTAATGAGTGCTTTATAGAGGTGCGTTTTAGTATCATTTTTGGCAAATCTAAGTCTGTATAATTTGTTCATAGCTTGGAGAGCTATTGCATGTTTCTGTTCAGTGTGTGTGTGTGTGAAGGAGTATTTGTCGGTCAAGTGTGAGACCAAGAACTGTGGTGGAAGGAGATGCAGAAATGTTAGTGGGATTAGGAGGGAATTAATAGACTTGAACAGGAACAGGGCATCCAGTTCTTTTACAAAAAAGTTGGTATTTTTTATTTCGTTGGTGTCTTATTTATTTGTTGAAGTTGGTTTTAACGAGCCAGTCATACTCCCATTCTGTTAAAGCGTCGAGTTCTGCTTGTTCTCTTCGTGATAGTGTGTCTATGGAGTTGCTGGTGACAAGGCGAAAGACACCATCAGCATAGCAAATAGTTACTGATGTATGATGTATAGGATCTGGAATGTCGTTGGTGTATATGATGTAAAGTGTCGGGTCAAGAACAGGGCCTTGGGGAACACCGGAATGTAAGTTGAAGTGGTCAGTGTGTTGTCGGAGGAACTTAATCCTCGTTGTCCTATCGTCTAAGTAGATAAAAAGTGGTGATAAGGGGAAGATTAAAGTTACTGTATAGTTTGAATTTGAGGCCATCATGCCAAAGTGTCAAAGGCCTTCTGAACATCCTTAGTGATGAGTGCAGTCTTAAGTCTTTCGTGATGATTGATGCTGAGGTAATTGGTCATGATATTTAAGGCGTCATGTGTGGACCGGTGAGGCCGGAATCCAAACTGTTTACTAGTGAGTAAGTCATTGTCTTCCAGGTGCGTTGAGTCTCATGTTGACCAGCCTTTCAAAGACTCTGCCAAGTGTCTTTAATAGGCTGATGGGTCAATGGGTTTTTGGGTCAGTGTGAGGTTTCTCAGGTTTAGATAAGAATAGCAGTGACAGATTTGAAGAGAAAAGGAAAATATCCAGAGGCAAGAGAGGGGTTGAATAAGTTAGTGACAGCAGCAATGATAGAGACAGTAGTTGAAGGAGGAGGGTGTGTCCAATGCCAGACGCACCAGGGGCTCTGCGACAGGTGTAGTTTCATGTATGTTTTGGTGTACCCAGTCTTCAACTACTTCAAAGTTAGGAAGGGCAGTTGGTTCAGGAGGAAGTTGATGAAAAATGCGTTCCCAAAGATGCTTAAAAATGTTAAGTACTTCGTCAGGTTCGGTGATTTTCTTGTAGTTCTGTAGAAGGTATTTAAGTGGTGTGAGAGTTGATCCTTGTAAGTGTTTGATTTGTTTCCAGCATTCTTGTTGTGTCAGTGTTCTGTGTTGTTCTGCTTGTTCAATGAGGTGTTTCCAGTGTTTTGTGTGGTCTTACTCTAGGCTGTTGAGGATGTGGTTTTTTAGTGTTGTGAGGTCCCAGAGTACTTGTCCCTAGTGATGTGTGTTGTGTAGGACTCGAGAGTGATGATAAGCTAGGAGGCGTTTAGTGCAAATGGAAGAGGTGAAAGTGAATTGTGGTTTGTGTGTTGCTTTAGGAATGGAGATGTTTGCTGCATGTATGATTGTGTCTTGTAAGTTGTGTGCTTGTGTGTCAATGTCAGTGTGATGTTTGTCATTGTATTCATGTGAGATCAGTGTCATCAATGTGTTGTTTGAACATGTCCCAATTTGCACAATAGTATGAGAAATGAGGAGTGCTGGGGATGAGAATAGAATTAGAGGAGAGTGTGAGAAATAAAGGAATATGATCAGAGCCGGTAATGGGCCCTGGTGAAATATAGTGTTGCAAGTTGTTGCCGAGTCTGTTGGTGAATATATCAGGTCTGCCAGAACCTGCATGAATGATGGAAGTAGGGAAGTCGGGGTCAAGGAAGAACAGATGTTTTTGGATGTATAGTTGATGAAGCTGTTGACCATGTTGATTTGTGGTATTGTGGTGGAGTGTAGGGTGTTGTGCACTAAGGTCTGCAAGCAGAAAAACATGCAAGTGAGTGTGAATGAATAGTGAGATGATGTCTTGCATTGGGATGCCAGTGTTAGGACGGATGTAGCTTGGGCAGATGATAAGAGGGCCCACGTGGGTTCGGACTTTTACGGCTAGAAACTGTTAAGGTGGAGCCAGTGAGTGTGTGAAAGTTCGTGTTTATATGAAGATCTTATGAGGATGGCAACGCCTTCATGTGCTTCGTCGGGTGATTGGTAAGATGAATAACCATAATATTTGATTTTATATGAGTTCGTGATGTATGTACTGTTTAAGAGAAGTACATCAGGTCGTTCACATTTATGGGTTTCATGATCATATTTGTAACATTTGAAGCATTGAATCAATGGAAGATATATACCTGGGATGTTGCGATATGAAGGGTACTAGTATTGAGGATTATTACACCTGTTTCGAGTTTTGGGCTTCTGCAGGGAAGGAACATTGAATGTTGAGGTGTTTGGTATTAGGCACTGGGTAAATCTCCTTAACAGTAATGTCATTCCTGTCTGAAATGTCCTGAGAGAGATCGGTGTCCTGATGTGCAGAGAGAACAGAGCTATCAACATTATGTTCAAGAACGAGCATATACGTTTTTGTTCAACAGTGAGCTTGGGTCAGAGAAGCTTGGGCTAGTTTACTATGAGTTTACTAGTTTACGTCTTCAGTGGCAAGAAGGAATTTGATGCTTTTTGGTGTTGACGTATTTGTAGTGAGAAGAGGTATAGTTGGCATGGCATGGTAGAAAATAGTGTCAGTGTGTGTAGCGCCAATGCATTTCATCTGCAGAGAGTGAGCCATTAACTCATTATCTATAGACAGTTCCGTGTTTGTAGCCAATCACTGCATGAATCCTCATAACTCAGTGGGGGTCAGTGTGTAGGCCAGGTCTAGGACCTGACCTGAGGGTCTCACCACCAACACACATTGGGTCCCGGAAGGTGTTTGTTCACACCTTCCTGGACCCTAATATATATATATATATATATATATATATATATATATATATATATATATATATATATATATATATATATATATATATATATATATATATATATATATATATATATATATATATATGTCGTACCAAGTAGCCAGAACGCACTTCTCAGCCTACTATTCAAGGCCTGATTTGCCTAATAAGCCAAGTTTTCCTGAATTAATTTATTTTCTCTAATTTTTTTCTTATGAAATGATAACGCTACCCATTTCATTATGTAAAAGGTCATTTTTATTTAATTGGAGTTAAAATTAACGTAGATATATGACCGTACCTAACCAACCCTACCTAACCTAACATAACCTATCTTTATAGGTTAGGTTAAGTTAGGTAGCCGAAAAAGTTAGGTTAGGTCAGGTTAGGTAGGTTAGGTTGCCGAAAAACAATTAATTCATGAAAACTTGGCTTATTAGGCAAATCGGGCCGTGCATTGTAGGCTGAGAAGTGCATTCTGGCTACTAGGTACGACATATATATATAAATATATATATATATATATATATATATATATATATATATATATATATATATATATATATATATGTATATATATATATATATATATATATATATATATATATATATATATATATATATATATATATATATATATATTAGATTAACGGCCTGTCCGAAATACTGTGTGTGCTAGTGGCTTTACAAGAATGTAAAAATATCAATATTATGTAATCTCACAAACCCATTGTACCGTTTTGTAATTAAATTATTATTATTAAATCAGAAGCTAGAAGATGGGTTTGGTGGCCAAAAAAAGACCTGGATATTTCTGAAGTAACAAAGAATTGTCTCATTTGCTTTAAGAAATGTCAGAAGTCCCAGGCCCCAGTACTTTCCTGGCCATACACTGGGTAACCCTGGTCTAGACTTCATATACATTATGCAGGACCGATGGATAATATTGTGGTTGGTGTTGTCGTTGATCCTTCTTTATGGACAACCCAACCCACAACTCGGTAGAGTGCTTATACTTTACCAGGAGATCACCCTGGGCGCTTCTGGCTCTTGGAGAGGGGCTACGTCACACGTTTAAGGGATGCGACTCCAACACTTAGCCTCGTTGTCACGTGCACACACGCACTCGAGCCGCTGTGACTCCCCACTCTCTCCTTAGGTGATATGATCTCCTCAATCCCCTTTGACTTATTAGTATTCCGTTCTACCCTGTCCACAGCTGTGGTTCTTGGTTCTCTCTCTCTCTTTCTTTCCTACTTCCTGGGAAGCCTCACTAGGACAAAGGCAAACACCAGCAAATTTGAATACATTTACTGGACAAAGCATATACACAATACATACACACATATAATCACTCTGGGAGCAGTCCTCCGCCGCCAGTCAGTTGGGTCCAGGCGGTCGACGGGAGAGAACATGCTGCTCGTCCCTCCAGCTATCTCTCTCATCTCCGTCCTCTTATTTAGGCTTCCTGCCTTACCAAAACATGTCATACGTATCAATAAACATTCGCTATGATCACTGGGCACACGATTAATTATCGGCAATCACTGTAAACTTGCTAAATTTGGGCTTACCATAATAAGATCTCATGCAGGGCGCTCTCTGACGGGGCGGCGACACTGTGGGTACCTCAGGCTACCCACAGAACTGCCTTAACTATCCCCTCAACACCTTCTGCAGTTCCTGACTTGAGCTGGCACGCCTCCTAACTTATTCCTCAGTCGAGACGTCTGTCCATTTCCTTCCCCTTGAGGGTATATCAACTAGGGGTTCCTCTCTAACAGGGACAAACACGGAGTGCGGCTTCCCCTCGCGATTTCTTCAGCTCAAGTGGCTCAAGCTCCTCTCAAGCGAGCCTCATGCCTCCAGCAAATTCTCCACATCTTGTGTCAAGTCATTGACTTATTTTCTTATTCACTGCCCATTATCTTAAATTGTCTATCAAATCCAACCATTTATTTTACATCTATATCTTCACCTCTATATTTCCTAGAACTTCTAGTCAGGTCAGGGCTGATAGAATAATTCTCAAAGGGGAGACTCGTTTTTCGGCTGCCTGGGATCATAACAATAACAAATATTACCTGATGACTGTGGATTCATACACAAAATTTCTGGATGTTCATGTGTGTGTAATTTCATGACATCGTCCGTAACAAGTGAATTGCTCAGGAAAACATTTTATAATTTTGGATTGCCTGACATGGTGGTGTCAGATAATGCTTCTTATTTTGTTGTTTGGGAAATGTAGGATTTTTTTTATAAAGAATGGTATTAAACCTGTGACACCTGCCCTCTATAATCCTTCTTCACATGGTCTGGCTGAGAGCAGTGAGAGCCTTGAAAGAAGAGTTACAGCGATTTACGGAAGGTACTATTAATACAAGGCTTTGAAGATTTTTGTATAATAAAAAAAACTGCCAATGCTACCACTGGTAAACTCTCCTTCTGAATTACTGTTTAATATGCAGTTCAAAGTGCACATGGAAGCAGTAAAGGCAGATCCAGATAAAGAAAAATCCATATCTACCTTGGCCAATCAGTTGGCTCAGGGAATGGATGTGTTGTTTAAAGAGGGGGATGCAGAATATGCAAGGAATTTTGTAATGGGTAAGCCTTGGGTAGAAGGGAAAATTATTGAAGTTCTGTGCCCCCAGGAATTTAATCGTGCAATTGCAGAATTTTGGCAATTTTAATTGGAAAAAGACAAGTAGATCAACTCCTGCAAAGGTGCTCGGGGAGTTTTGAAGTCTCATCGTGTGTGGATGAGGCAACTAGTGACACCCAACCTAACAATGAAGGGGTAGCACCTGCAGGAGACTGGGAGGCAGGGCAAGGATCAACGAAGGGAAATGTGGATACAGCTAACTCTATGGACTCAGGAGTTAGTAATTCAGAAGAAGGTTCCCCCAAAAGTAACGGACTTGGGGCAACAGTTGAGAAAATCAGGAAGAGTCATACAACTGCCTGATAGACTTAACCTGTAGGGGTAGAGTTTATTTAAAAGGGGAGGAATGTTAGGTTGATACCTGGTTGATACCTGGTTGATGGGGTTCTGGGAGTTCTTCTACTCCCCAAGCCCGGCCCGAGGCCAGGCTTGACTTGTGAGAGTTTGGTCCACCAGGCTGTTGCTTGGAGCGGCCCGCAGGCCCACATACCCACCACAGCCCGGTTGGTCCGGCACTCCTTGGAGGAATAAATCTAGTTTCCTCTTGAAAATGTCCACGGTTATTCCGGCAATATTTCTTATGCTTGCTGGGAGGACGTTGAACAACCGCGGACCTCTGGTATTA
Source organism: Procambarus clarkii (assembly GCF_040958095.1). Taxonomy (NCBI): domain Eukaryota; kingdom Metazoa; phylum Arthropoda; class Malacostraca; order Decapoda; family Cambaridae; genus Procambarus; species Procambarus clarkii. Next base: position 44,138,421 of record NC_091172.1, on the reverse strand, counting down.
AGATAGAATTAAGGTATTTTGTAGGATTAATTACTATATAGTAATTTTGTAGTACGACATAGGTTAGGTGCATAATGTTTCGAGCAGATGCTCTTTTGTTTTATAAGCATTGTAAATAGTAAGTTATATAACCTATAACCAGTGACGTCATTGTCTGTGTTTGAAAATAAAGGCCACGTGGATCACACGTTCAGACTCCTGGTTCAACCTTGACGCCGAGCGGACATCTGGACACCTCCTCCACCTGGGAGCCGCCGGATCACGTCCTGTTTTCGCGTTTTGGCTTTGCTACTGCCGCTTGGCATCCCTCTTCAGCGGTCCGACTGTACGACGCCTGGCGCACACATCACCTTGGGTCATGGGATTGTTGATAGATTTTTTTTTTTTGACGTGTTGTGGCTGGTTCTCCCGGCGGTGTGACGGTGTTCGGGGGCCGGCTTGGCCGAGAGGTGCCGGGGGTTGGCAAGTCTTGGTGGGCTCCTGGTGTGCCCTCAGTCGTGGTGGGCGGCCGGCTTCTGCTCTGCCGGAGGACACTGGATGACTTTTTGCGTTTTAGTTGGGGGCCGAGTTTTGGTTTTGCTACCTGGTGTTCTCTGTGTGGAGCGGGGCCGGTGCTTGTCACCCTGAGGGACTCCTGGGGCTCCCCAATCATCTGCCCGTCTGTGCGTTTATTTGCCGTATGGCATATTAGTTTATAGTGTTTGGCGTCACTCGTTCCGCGATTTGGCTTGGCGTTCCACCTTTCCGGGCTTCGCGATTAACCCATCACGGGTACGCCGGGGCGCATCCGAACCCACGATCGTCGTCGCCCCTAAATCAACAACAACAACACGTTCGTTTCTCTCCCCCACTGAACTATGACAGTGTGGCTGGGTGGTTGTGTGCACTGGGTGTAATTATACAAGTGTAGCTACACCATGAGAGCTATGCTCGGTGTCCCGTCTTCCCGGCACTCTCTCTTATAATGCTTTGAAACTACTGACGGTTTAAACCTCCACCATTTTCTCACTTTACTTCTTCCAACCGTCTATGAAACCGTCTTGTTCCAACTGCCTGTCTGTCTGCGAAGGTGAATTTCCATATATTTCTTCGACAGGTTTGTTTGTTTAGCTTAAATCTATGACCTCTTGTTCTTGAAGTTCCGGGTCTCAAGGAATCTTTCCTATCAATTTTATAGATTCCTGTTACTATTTTGTATGTAGTGATCATAACGCCTCTTTTTCTTCTATCTTCTAGTTTTGGTATATTTATTGCCTCTAACCTTTCATCGTAGCTCTTTTCTTTCAGTTCCTGGAGGCATTTACTTGCACCTTTTCCAGTTGGTTAATGTGATTATTAAGATATGTGTAACATACAACCGCTGCATATTCCAGCTTAGGTCTGATAAAAGTCATGAACAATTTCTTCAGTATTTCACCATTCATGTATTTAAAAACAGTTATGAAATTGGAAAGCATAGCATAGGCTCCTCTCAGTGTTCTTTATGTGGTCCTCTGGTGATAGTTTTCTATCTACAACCACCCCTAGATCTCTTGATATTAATTTTGTTAAGGTTTTTCACATTACTTATAGGTTGTGTAACCAATTTTCTCATACTCTATATTCCATAACATGGTACTTATTCACATTAAATTCCATTTACCAAGTGGTGTTCTATCTATTTTGTCCAGGTCTTCTTGAAGGGCTTTTGTATTCCTTCTGGTAGGTCGTTTATGTTGACAATGAACATTACCAGCTCAAGACCTGCACCCTGTGGGACTCCACTTGTGACATTTCTCCAGTCCAATACATTGCCTCTGATTACTGCTCTCATTTTTCTGTCGGAAAATGTTTCATCCATGTTAGAAGCCTCCATGATGCTCCTCCAACATGTTCCAGTTTCCAGAACAGCCTCTTATGTGGAACTCCGTCGAAACCCTTTTTAAGGTCCAGATAAATGCAGTCAACTGCAACGGACGTAAGTTCGAACCCTCATCACGGCCCTTGTGGATTTGTTCATTTGATATATCACGCTATTGTGATATCTGTGTGACATGGTCAATTTTGCCCGAGGTATTGAATGTCAAATATCTCTTATTCTTTCTTGGTGAATATCAAATCAATATAAGCCAGGTGAGGTTTTCGAATCTACAGGTCCAAAAGTACTCTGTTCTAGCTTCATACACATCCCAGTCTATGGATTTCAAGTTAAAGTCACCAACTACCAGCATTCGTTATTTATCTTTATCCGCTCTTACTATAATCTTTCTCATGATTATTATGAGGCCCTCTGGTTTATTGTCCAGCTCCTCTTTTGTCTATGTGTTGCATGGCGGTGGACTGTGTGCACTTATAATTGTCAGTTTATCATCCTAACTACAAATCTCCAGTGCTATTATGCCAACTTCTTGTGGATTGATTATCATTAGTTCAGTTACCTCTGGGTCAATAGCCCTTCTGCAGTTTCCTTTGTTTTCAAGTTCTTATGTTCTTAAGTTCTTATAAACATCAGTTGTAAGTGTAAGAAGATGAGTTCTGTCCAGCCTTCATCGTCAGTGTTATGTTGATGACCTTGTCAAGTATCTCCATCTGGTTCAATAAAAGTTACTTCTACTGAAGCCTTGTTGTGTCTTATGCTCAAACTTTGTTATTATAGAGTTTCCCACCAGCTGGTGTCTGTTGATTGTCTCCATTACCTTGCAATGTATACATAGCTGACACACACTAGCTAGTGCCTCCTGCCTTGTTTAAGATTGGTACATTCACAGTCTTGAAGATATCATGAAGTTCTCCCCAGCCAGCAAGCAACGTAACTACACCGTTTTAAACGTTATTAGAACGTTTTAACAATACTGTAGCAATGTCAGAATTGTATAAATAACATAGGGAGGTTGTGTGTTGGCTGAGGGGGGTGTAACATCAGATTTTTCTATCTACTCTGTAATGGTGTGCAAGTAAAGCAAAGTAAGGAAGAAAGGAGGGGAGGAGGAGGAGGGAAGAGAAGAGAGGGGACAGATATGGATAAAGTTGAGGGGGAACTCATCTGTCTGGCAACAGAAAACGAGAGGCGCACGGGAAGAGTGGAGGTAGGAGGAATGAAGGAGTATGAGTGAGTAGGGAGAGTAGACAAATTGATGTTCTATCTATGATATTATACTATACTGATGTTAATTTTACTTTACATATTTAAGTATAAGCTGCCACCACCTGTCTCCTTCGCAAACTAAATCTTAATTCCACTTAAACAGTGCGACAGAAACACTGCTTAATTTCTCCCTTGTTCATCTGTTATCTCTAGCCTTAACTCTTGCTTGAAAGGACATTGATTCAAAAAGAGGACTGAACAAAAGTCAAGCTTGTTATTCTACACATACACATTTATTGAATCAAATTATTTAAATTTCCATAGTTCTTACTATTTAACGTTTTGACATTCTATTATTTTAACACCATATTGACCAAATTAAAAGGGGGGGGGGGGGGAGATCACCCACTCCATACCCACCCACACCATACATGGCTAAATGGTTCAGACTCCACTAGCTCGTCACCCCTAAGACACACTTCTGGTTTAAGACAATGCATAACTGAACTCTCACCTTCTCAACTCAGACGGATGCACCCTGACGGGTGACTGGCAGTCACCCGTCAGGGTGGGAAGACTGGCTGGTCACCTTCTCTCTATGCAAGGTGATCGCTAACTAAATCTACCAGCCACCCCTAACGTGTCGTGAAGGAAAGCTAACTCTCAATATATTAATATTTAATTAATTGACTCGAATTACTTGAAGGACCTTACCCTTCACCCTATTTTTACTGAAAAGGGAAACAGATAAATAAGCAATAGAAAAGGACTGAAATACCAGTGCCTGTGAATAATGTAACCATTAAGAATTATTCCTTGAGTATTAATGGACTGTAGATTAAATTACTATTCAAGAGGCAAACTTTCCCAAACTTCACAAATGGGGGGAGTTAATACCAGAAGCTGAGCAACTCCTTGTACACTTCATCGAGGCTGGTTCTTCCTCGAATAAAATTAGTAACTCTTACTAAGATATATAAATATGATAAACATTTGATAATTTGGTTAATAGCAAGAATAAATTGAATAATGGTTAGATAAGAAAATTGTTCCTATCTAAAGTTCATGAGGCTATGAAATTATACATGACTTCCTATATCATGTATATAACATATAAGGCAGGCGATGAGTCACAATAACGTGGCTAAATTATGTTGACCAGACCACGCAATAGAAGGTGAAGGGACGACGACGTTTCGGTCCGTCCTGGACCATTCTCAAGTCGATTCTCAAATTATTATTAGGTTTCAACTGTTCATAAGTAAGTAATAACTAAATTGAAATAATCTCAGCTGTAACAGTGAACGGAGGTGCAGTGTCGAGCTGGTGTCATCTGGGACTTGCTGGAACACGTGATCCACTAGCGTAGTGTGGGAAATTGTTGCACTCACGCCAGCTCCAACACACGCTGGAAACCCAATAGAGTAAAAATTGTCTACACAAATTAGACTATGCCATTACAGTTCAATGGAAGGGACAATTTAAATTCCTTGCGGACGTACTTGGCGTTTGGGGAGGTATTACGACGTAACGATTGACTAAGTGAGTACATATATAGTGAGCTCCTATAACAATACTAGAACACTTAACCTGCTGGTTGTCCATCGATGCAATCCTTGAATCGCTAATGGAGTAGTTGCACACTCCAAGGCCGATTAATAGGAAGGGCTTATTGCGTAATTGATGAAAGATTCGCCTCTCCCTGGACTAATGGCCGCCACGTTGTCAAGCGTCGTCCAACCGCATGGCTCGCTGGCGTCCGACTTCTCTCCTCCCTCAACCCCTCTCTCGCGCATGTGCGACATATTGGTAGAAACCGAAAATTCTTTTCCAGGTAATTACTCTACTTAATACGTCAATGAGAATAGAGTTGCAATTATAGGAAGGTAAATATTGTTTCCATTCTCGCTAATTGCCAATAATTATGAACAGTGTTCGTATTGAACGAGAAATGGAGAGAAGTTCTGTTTCCTCCATGACGGTTTAAGATAACAGATAAACTGTTATATAGTGATATTTTAGTTGATAACTCGTTGTTATTGAATCACTAGTTGTTATATTATCAGGTGTTAATTCTTGTAAAGAATACTGATAAAGGTTGAGAATATTATTCAATTCTCTGGCATGTTGACAATAATTATGTCTTGCTGGATATTATCTGACGCAATACTATCTCTCGACGTAGGTAGAATTTTAGTAAATGACGCGCAGATAGAAATTAGTAATTTATATTAGTACTACAGTTAGTAGAGTTAATAAATACTATGTTTAGTATACAATAGTGATGTATTATGATACAATAAGGATGTATCAGTGTTGAAACTTTCCAACACAACGCGGGGAAGCTGTGTACTCTTCCCTCATGCCCAAATAAGGACTGAGAAGCAAAACTAACCCTTATAGAACCCAGGCTGGTCCTGCAGTACACAAGGCCCTCCTTATTAAGTACTGCCGTGTTAGCAGATTGAAGCTAATCAACACCTCCCTCGTATTATTATCACTTCTCACGCACACACACACTTACAACTCACAATTATACATGAAAGAGTGCAAAATACTAGCACTGTTACATATCCCCCTATCTCCCCCAAAATGAAGCTTTTTGTAGTGGGATCCAATCAAGATTGAATCACACTCGAAAACTTTATTTAGTGGATATATAAAATAAAAAGTAAGAATAAACATATCAACAAGGTGCATAAAAAATACAGGAAAATACATCCTATCTAAAGAAAATTAAAATAATGTGACAAAACTCTAGCTAAAATATTTCTGTTCAATTTTTACTGGGTTTAACAAAATTGTTATTTCAACATTTTCCAGTAGCCTAAAATGTCTTTTGAAAGTCTCTGAAGATGTGGCACCAGGAAACACGATTTGCAGGCAGGAATGAGGGTCGTAGCAATGCTTCCCAATTCATCCGCTTCCGGATGCTGCTCCTTCAGGCGCCACAACAACGCTGTTAACCGGGGTCAGAGCCAAGAGCCTACTAGGTGCACTATACCGCTTTTTCGACAGCCCCCGTCACGTCAGGGTCAGCCCACGCCGAGCATCTACTGGCCAGCGTTTTTGGGGTCCTGGCGTGACCATTGGGGCGGCAATTTTCGCTCCCAAACTACAGACCCGCGCTGCTCTTCCAGCGACGTCCTTCTGCCCACATCCCTCGACGGAGTCTTCGGTCTGTACTGTCACGCTGTCTCACACACGGCCACAAGATGAAGTGTCTGCCGGCAAGTGGCAGCCAATGAAGGCAACCGTGCTGGTCTGGACACAGCGTCCTTGCATGTAGTGCTCCCAACACCAAGCACGAGACCAAGTGCCAAGTGTGAGCATCATCTTGGGCCACACTAGTGACCAATGACCATCACTACGGGGCCGGGTGTCAAGTGTCACAGGCTGATCGGACACGGTGGCCCAGACCACTTGCAGAGGTCTGCTTCTTGTTTCTTCTTCCTTCTCTCTCCTTTCTTCTTCCTCCTCTCTTCTTTCTTCTTCCTCCTCTCTTCTTTCTTCTTCCTCCTCTCTTCTTTCTTCTTCCTCCTCTCTTCTTTCTTCTTCCTTCATTCTCGTTCATCCAGTGGGGTCGTCGACAGGACAACCTGGGGGTCCACTGGGGTCCCAGGTCGTCAACAGGACAACCTGGGGATCCACTGAGGGTCCACTGGGGTCCAATGGGGGTCGCCTGGAGTTGGTAACTGGCAACATGGGGTTCACTTGGGTCGTCCAGAGGATGACAGACAACCAGAGTCCACTGTAGTCAACTTGGGGTCCACTGAAGGTTGCCGTGCGATGATGACAGGCAACTTGTGTTAAATTGTTGATGGACCGATGGTAATAGACCAAACTGGGGTCGTTGTTCTTCGCAACCAGTGGGGTCGTTGACAGGACATCCTGGGGACCGCTGGGGTCCTGATGGTAGAGGGACATCGTCATCTGGGGTTCAATTTGGGGTACCCCGGTGATATTGGTATCTACTGAGGACAGCCTGAGAGGCGGAACCTCCATAAGTGCAGACTGGGGTCGTACTTAAGACGTGACTGAAGGTGTCACTCTTGAAGCCTCTGTGTGGGGAACGACCCGAGGGTCGTCCCGGGGTACGTGTGGAAATGTTCATAGGCATCGGAAGCAGTAGCACGTTGCGCTCACAGTGAGATCTAGGCGATACGCTGTTTGAGCGCCCCCGCACCTGCAACCACCTGCCTCTGCATTATTGCAGCTACATGGGACCACCGTTTTGAGGCATCTGACTTCACAACCACCACAGTGATCCAACAGCATGGATTCAACAACAGCCAGAGATGCAGAGCGCTAGTAGCACCTGTTGCGAACTTGCAAGGTCAGGGCCGCTTGGTCGGCCCAGACGAGCATACTCTCGTGGTAACCCTACCTGGGGCCACATTCTTATCGTGGTAACCCTATCTGGGGCCACAGCCATCTTCCATCCAAGGCAACACCCAGGCAAACTAGCACACACTTCTTTTCAGGCAACGACGGCTCTTCCTCTCGACGTGTTCACGGTTTAGATTACAGCTTTATCAGTGAGATAGCGTGCAAAGATACATTACCCTAGTGGGTCAACCCGTACTGCCACCCTGAATAAAACCAGGGACAGCTGGATGGCCTAACTTACGTAATGTGTATTGCCGTGTATAGCACTCTTTCTCTCCTCTGCTAAACATTTCTTCCTCTTCAGGCCGGGACCTACCCCCTGTGCGGTGAAAGTGCAGTGGGGTATTCGTCCTTTCCTCCCAGGTGGGGCCACAGCACGTGCTTGCGCCCTGTGTCTCCCTGCCTGGCTTGTTTGCTATGCCGATCCACTGCTAGAACCTCGTGATAGTGCGAGTCAACTAGCAGTGGGGGTTGCCCTAGAGTAATACCTTCAGGACTCACGAATACTTCGTATTTGTGCCGAACCGGGTTCAATTAGCCTGCTAGGAACCTGGAATTACGCCTCTGACAACCGAGCTCCAACCCACAGCTCACGAGCCTAAGATCCACAGCACCACGGAGATCACAGCCACCCAGCTGAGTCAACCCACCACCAACACCTCCTCCACCAGACCACTACCTCACCTAAAATGCACTGCCTTCGCCTCCTCTACGCTCTTGATCCTCCCCCTGACCCTGACCCTGACGGAATAGGACAGAAAATCTACATGATCACCCAGACTCCTTACACCTCCATCACCCGCATTGACAAAGGAATAAAGCTCTTTCTACCCTCTGAATCTGACCTCTATGCTTGCCTCACCCCCAAAGCCCGAACAGGACTACAGACACTAGGACTCACCCCTGCACTGACACTGGAACAGAAACATAATTGCACTGCTGTTGCCTTCAACGTAGACACCACCCTCCTCTCCACGATAACAACTTTAGACAAACAACGTACTGCCGACATCGGAAAAGCCAACAACATCATCATAGAAGATCTCTTCCACCCACCAAACACAAAGATCCTCAGAATCCGATGCTCCTCCCCCACTGAAGCTGAATCCCTCCTCACACATGGCTTCAAAGCAGACCACATTTCCATCCCACATTACAACCTCAAGATGAGCACATACCAATCCATTACACAATGCTTCAAGTGCTATGGATTCAACCATACCACCAGGCAATGCACGGAAAAGGAACAAGCCTGCTCCTTATGCGCCAACAAAGGACATTTCTGGAAAGACTGCACAGAAGGTTCACGATGCTGTATAAACTGTGGTGAAAACCATCCTGCCATTCACCACAATTGCAAAATCAGGGTGCAACTCATCAAGGCAATGAAGAATAAGACCCCAAACACACTACCCCAATATCAGGCCCAGACAGCACGCCAGCTCTATCCCCAAAACATCACTAACCAGCTTCACCGCCCCAACACACTTCCCCAAAATGCTCAAACAATACCCATCAACCCTCAAGGTAGAGGTGCCCTGCTCCCCACCCCCCCAGGTTTCCCACCTCTCCAAAACCACACCACCAGCGGACATTATCTCACAAACAACCATACTCAGGCCCCCCCTCCCCCCCCTCACCCACCAACAGACGACACCCCGAGAATAGTGGCAGCTATCCTAATGGCACAGGTATCAGCACAAGGAGACACGAGGAAGGCAATTTCCAACATTCAACAAATCCTACTAGCAAACAACCTCCCTCCCATAGTCATTACTCCCAGTTTGGCGTCACAACCAGTACAACCCCTAACACCTCCCCCCATCACCCCACAAGCACTTACACCACCACCACCACCCCTTATTACTCCCCAGACATCAAACCCAGTATCACCCCCACCCCCTATCACACTCCAGGCATCAAACCCAGTACCACCCCCACTCTCGCCCCCACCCCTTATCACCACACCCCAGGCATCAACCCTAGTACAACCCCCACCTCTCATCACCTCCCAGACAAAAAAACCAGCACCACCCCCACTCTCTTCCCCACCCTCCATCACCCCCCAGGCATCACACCCAGTACCACCCCTACTCTCGCCCCCACCCCTCACCACCTCCCAGACAACAAACCCAACACCACCCCTTCCCCCCATCACCCCCCAAGCACCAAACCCAGAGCCATCTACACCCTCCCCTGACACCCAGGCCTATAACTGCTTCTCACAGACCACGCTCCCCATGACAGCTACCCCACTTCAGTCAAAAAGGTTAAGCTCACCAAAACACAAAACAACTCTCCAAGTGAAAAGAACAAACTCACCAAAACAAAACAAAAAATTTCTGCATGCAAGACGAACAACCCCAATACACAAGAAAACCGACCCAGCACTAAGAAGGACATCAGATACCAAGAAACATGTATTCTCCCTCACCTTAGCCCACACGCCCAACACGTCAACTCACCTCACGCCCCTAACCCAATACCACACAGGTACAAAGCCCAAAATCCCACAAAATCAGCCCCAAAACGTGTCTTTCTCAGCCAAGAGACCTAACACCTCCCCAGACCACTCCCTCACCCCTACACCAAAACTTCCTAAATTCATATCAGAAACCATGCAAAACGGATGTCAAACATATCTCCTACCCAAATCTGTAATTACCAAATCTATCTACACAACGAATCAATCCACACAGGAGAACCTCTCCGGTTCAAACGCCACAAACACTCCCCCATCAAGTCAGTAAACAATGAAAATCACACAATTTAACGTTAGAGCCTACTACAACATCAGACACCTAATAGCTAACTTTGTGGAGAATGAAAGACCGGATGTGCTGCTACTGAACAGCACATTCGTGACGAACTCTCACAAAATTAGACATTTTGGCTTCACAACCTACCAATCTCCTGATGAAGCACTGTTACGGCCCTCTCGGGTCGCAACCGGGTTCTTTCTTAGATGTTGATAAAGATAGGGTATCCGGCCCCAAGCTAGTAGTGACTTTCAAGGGATGTGATCCGTAACGCAAGTAAATTAAAGGGGGAAGGGAAAAAGTCAAAAACTTAATATAATATAATTATCACCATCACCAATAAATAAGATAAACGATTACACGGGGGAAGGGGGGGGTATAAACACTATAATACAAGATGTAGTCTTCCTCTGAAGACCCTGGACGTTCACCGTGCCAAGCTCTTGGTGCTCTCGTGGCCTCACGATGAATCCTTCGAGAATCTTGAGTCTACCCCGGCCACAGGCCAGCCAAAACACAGTTCCACCGGGGGCACCGTCGTGGAGGCCGTCAATCACTAGTCCAGCAGATAGTTGGCAGGTTCCAAATCAGCGACGCTGGTTAGGCCACTCCACGAGCGATACTAGGGTCGCGCCCTAGTCAGGAGCCTCGTGTGATACCACAGATCACTCTCCTTTCCACAACACCCCAGTGGTTCAGCGTCTCCACCAGTCAGTCCCGGGTATGACAATCCTTCAACTGCCGCTTCACAGGCAGGGTAACACCACAGTGTTCATCCGGGGGGGTGACTCACAGCTGCTGCAGCAAACACTTGGTGACGAGACGGCTGCCTTGGGTAGACTGACTCAACTTCCATTACAGCAGTCCCAGGTCGACTCTGCAATCAGACACGTCATCAGTAACAGGGACACACAAAAGCACCTCACTTACAGGCTCAGACCCAAACGCCTACCTATCCACTCCATAGATGGCGTTGTTGTCTGAGCACCACCTCACCAGAGGTCAGCAGTGGCTGTGTTGTGAGCTGAACAGGACTGGAAACTGGCCCTCGTGGCCAGTACACCTCGTCCTCACCAGGTGTCGTCGTCCATTTGGAGGGGGTTTCGGGAGCTGACCCACAGATGGCGTGGTCGTCACTGCTCCAGGCTCGGACGTTGGGCTCGGGTCCGTAACAAGCACATGAAGGGGTTGCTATTCTGATAAAGAACACCTATAAACATGACCTCCTCACTACCAAATGGCAGCACAAACACTTCCTAGCAGTCCGCATTCACACTCAACACGGGCAGATGATCATTGGTACCACATACATTCGTCCAAACTTAGGTCTCCCCCTCCAGGACCTAAACACTCTCTTCAACCACACACACATACCAGTCTTCCTCCTAGCAGACCTAAATGCAAAACACCAAACATTCAACTATCGCCAACACAACATGCACGGTCAACAACTACACCAACTCCACCAAAACAAACACCTCACCTTCCTTGGCCCTGACTTCCAAACAACCTATGCACACAATGGAACTGGGAGACCAGATCTAATCCTCACCAACAGAGCAGGCACCCACCTCCAACACTACATCACACCCGGACCCCTCACTGGCTCAGATCACATACGCATATCACTCACACTCTCCAGCAACCCCATACTCATCCCAGCCACCCCACAATATGACTATCACAATGCAGACTGGGAAGCCTTCAAACAACACCTAACTGCCAGCACACAGCCCTACAACTTCCAAGACAAACCACACACAGACATAGATTCCCAAATCCTCACCATCCAGAATAACATCATACAAGCAGCTGATGCTACCATTCCAAAAACTACCCACAAAACCAGATACTCCTTTTTTCCTTCGATCAGAACAAAAAGGCGACTCTCCTGCTATCACAACAGATTCACCCACAACCTTCACAGATACAATCAAGTAAACACAGACCTCACTATACTCAAAAACCACATACTCAACAGCCTTGACCAAGACCATGCTAACCACTGGGAGAAACTCATACATAAAGCTGAAATACAAAGAAAAACAACTCCACAACAATTTTGGAACTTCATAAAGAGGATCAGGGGAAACTCCTCCTCTTCTGCCTTTACATACATCACTCACAACAATCAAAACTACACCGATCCCTCAGAAGTAGTAGGCATATTCAAACAACACTGGCAGGACATCTTCAATCCCCACCCCCCACAGCCAACAGCAATACAAAACATAAACAGAGTAGAAACATGGATACGACACAACCCTCATGCCATCACACACTACCCTACCATTGACCTCACGACACTAGACGACTTAGAAAGTGACCTCACAGAATCAATACTACCTGAAGAAGTTAAACTCATGCTCAAGAACACCAGACGTAAAGCCCCAGGAGCCTCTGGCATTGGCCAAGCTCTCCTCAAGCAACTTCCAGACCCCCTAATCTTTGCACTTACAGACGTCTACAACGCCTCACTAGCATCAGGATATTTCCCAAGCCCATTCAAAGAAGTCACAGCAATCCTCATTCCAAAACCCCAAAAATCCCCGACAGACCCCAAGAACTACAGACCGATCAGCCTACTAGAGACATTAGGGAAAGTATACGAAAAACTCATTAATCATAAACTCAGGAATCACCTAGAACACAAAAACATATTGACAGACAAACAATTTGGCTTCAGACAACACCGCTCAACACAAGACGCACTGAACATAATAACAAACTACCTCTCTATAAATAAACACCAGAGGGCCAAGACGGCCCTCATTACAAAGGACGTCGAAAAAGCTTTTGACACTGTATGGCACGACGGCCTACGTTACAAACTCTGCACTCTATTTCAACTATCTGACAACATGCATAGGCTACTCTGCAGCTTTCTAACAAATAGAAAGATGCAAATCAAGTTCCTCAGCAAGCTGTCAGGTTATTTCAACCTAAATGCCGGGGTCCCCCAGGGCTCAGTTCTTTCACCAACCTTATACATACTCTATATAAACGACATCCCTGACCCAATATACTGGACATCAATGACCCTTTGCTACGCTGACGACGTAACCCAACTGATCACAGACTATACTATTAACGCCCTCACACGGAAAGCACAACAAGAAATAGACAAAGTCACCCTCTGGGAACACGACTGGCGAATAAAAACAAACCGCAACAAGTCTAAAATTACATACTTTTTCTACAACAAACGACGCAACCCTGACCCAGTAAAACTCTAATCTCAATCACCAGATGCAACCCAGATCCCAAGAGTCAACAAAACCACAGTACTTGGACTCACACTAGACTTTAACCTTCGCTTTCACACACACATAACACCCAAGAAAGCTATAGCCTCAAACGCTCTATCAAAACTCTACCCACTCAAACATGCCTCCCAAGCCACCAAGCTCTATTTATACAAAACACTTATTCTCCCACTCCTAACATATGCACCGATCCCACTCACACTTGCAGCACCAACAAATAGGAAGAAACTCCAGCGTACCCAGAACAGGGCTCTGAGATGGGTGTTCGGTACCCATTGGCAGGACTTCACCACCAGTGAGGCCCTGCATGAGTGGGCGAACATCCCACCTCTGAACATAACCTGGGATACTATGGGGAAGAAACAGATTGACAGAATTCTCACCTATCATGACAACTACGACACGTTCCTCAGAAACGTCCTAAGCAGACCCAGGCATACGCACAACCTCTTTAACCTGATCGACGATCCACCTCCTGCGCCGTCCTTTACATAACCCCTCTCCTATAATATCATTACTCAAATCACCAAACTTCCAACTATAGCCTCCTAACTCTTCTCCCCCCTCTTTAGGGGGGGACCAACTAGCTCCCGTTTTCTGGTGCCTTGGGTGGGGCACGATGCTGATTAACAGATCTAAGACCACATCTGGTGTGAGCCTCCAGGGCACACCCAGCTGAGGGCTGCTGTCTCCGTGGGTGCTCAGAAAAGACGAAATGTTGTCACAGAGATCTGATTCCTTGCCTTCACTGCCTAGTCTGGTCATAACGATTTCAATGCCATGCAGCTGGGTCTAGCCCTGGCACTTTACCTCATACTGAAAACCCTTCCTCTCACCCCCACTAATTCTTCCCCTATCCCCACTTCCACGCTCACCCATTAGGGTATCTTGACCTATATTTAATTCATTCAATTCATTCCAAAATTTTATTATTCACACAACTTCAACACCATGACTGGACGCGGCAAGGGAGGCAAGGGACTCGGAAAGGGTGGCGCCAAGCGTCATCGTAAGATGCTACGTGACAACATCCAGGGCATCACCAAGCCCGCTATTCGTCGCTTAGCTCGTCGTGGCGGCGTGAAGCGTATTTCGGGTCTCATCTACGAAGAGACCCGTGGCGTCCTGAAGGTGTTCATCGAGAACGTCATCCGTGATGCTGTAACCTACACGGAACACACCAAGAGGAAGACCGTCACTGCCATGGACGTGGTGTACGCTCTGATGCGCCAGGGTCGTACCCTCTACGGATTCGGCGGATAAGAGCTTGGCTAATCCATCGATTCCACCCACCACCACCTCAAAACGGGACCTAATTAGGTCCCTATACTTTTTTACTGAAGGGCTTAATAGACGATAACATAAATTGTTTTGATATCAGCTAGCACATTGGGTCTTATGAAATCTATTTTTTATCCTCGCATGCTTAAGGGGACTCTGATTGGGGAGGGAGGGGGGGGGGAAGGTTTGTTACATTATATACTAGCAGAGCAGGATCATTGGTGGTGGGGGGGGGGTGAGAGAGAGAGAGAGAGAGAGATCTTTCCCAACTCTTCCTTTTTACATGAGTGAGCTACCCGTTTTATTCATTTTATCCTTCTCAGAGCTGTTTTGATAGTATCCAAATGATGGTAAATGAAAAGGGAGGACACGAATATCTACCCAGAATTCAGGACTGGCAATCGATATGCATGTTTGAGTGCGAATCTTTTTCTCTCTCAACTTAGGTATACGTTTATGTCGTACCTAAAAGCGAGAACCACACTATTGGGACAAGTATGCAAGGCCCAATTTTCCTAACAAGCACAGTTAATTTTGTTATTTTCGAACATTTCTTTCCAAATTGGTTTATCCAATTAACAGTATTATATTAAGATCATGAATTGCTGGGTTAGGTTAGGTTAGGTTAGCTTAGCTTAGCTTAGCTTAGGTTAGGTTAGGTTAGCTTAGCTTGGGTTAGCTTAGGTTAGGTTAGGTTAGCTTAGCTTGGGTTAG
The DNA here is from genome assembly GCF_040958095.1 of Procambarus clarkii. Classification (NCBI taxonomy): domain Eukaryota; kingdom Metazoa; phylum Arthropoda; class Malacostraca; order Decapoda; family Cambaridae; genus Procambarus; species Procambarus clarkii. The sequence goes on along the minus strand of NC_091172.1, from coordinate 44,122,948 downwards.
CATAGGTTAGGTTAGGTTAGGTTTGATTACATTTCTATGTTAGATTTAACTCAAATTCAAAACAATTGCAGTCATTCGGCTTGTTAGTCAACTTGCCTCTAATAGGGGCAATTTGTCTAACAAGACTATTTAGTTTTGTGTGCATATACATATATATATATATATATATATATATATATATATATATATATATATATATATATATATATATATATATATATATATATATATATATATATATATATATATATATATATATATATATATATATATATTATATATTATAGCTTCAAGACTCCGAACCAATATAGAAGCATCAAGAGGAAGTGCTTGTGTTATGGGCCAATAGGCCTTCTGCAGTTACTTCCATTCTTATGTTTTTATTCCCATTGGTTCGTGTTTTATCTTGTGTAAATGTCAATCACCTCACCCAAAACTTTGGTACCATATATATATATATATATATATATATATATATATATATATATATATATATATATATATATATGACAATGTCAGACCACGGAGGAAAAATGAAACAGGAAATTTCCTTAAGTACTTTCGTATATTAAATACATCTTCAGAAGGTCCTTCTGAAGATGTATTTAATATACGAAAGTACTTAAGGAAATTTCCTGTTTCATTTTTCTCCGTGGTCTGACATTGTCACATTCTTAATCACGTGTTTATTTTCGTGATATACACACACATATATATATATATATATATATATATATATATATATATATATATATATATATATATATATATATATATATATATATATATATATAATATACAGAGTAAATCTACCCCAAAAGTAATGATTTATTTGTCTACAAAACTAAACTCTTTTTGGAATCATATGAGGCCCCTCCACTGAGGGGGGAGGCCTGGATGTTTATTGTCATGTGTATACATGCTGCTTGTATGTCGTCGTTTATTTTGCCTTTGTTGTTTTCTTGACAGCTTTCTTTGCCTTGGGTGGTTTGGGAGATTTTGAAGCTCTCTTTATTTTGGGCTTTTTGTTCCCAACAACAAGCTGCTGCTGCTTCTTTTTCAAGGCTGTAGGTGGTTTGTTGCTTGTGGCGGCTTTCTTGGGAGTTACCACGGCCTTCTTTGCTGCTGTAGATGGTTTCTTGGTTGTGGTGGCTTTCTTGGGAGTTAGAACGGCCCTCTTCTCTGCTACGGCCATCTTGAATGATCCACTAGCTCCACTTCCCTTGGTCTGAACAAGAATGCCGTCAGCCACTGCTTTCTTGAGAAATCTTCGGATGTAAATGGCGATCTTGGCAGCCTCGACTTTGTTGTTGGCAACAACGTACTTCTTGATTGCTTGTAGAGACGAGCCCTTACGGTCTTTGAGTGCTGCGACCGCGGCTAAAACCATTTGACTAGTTTTCGGGTGAGCAACCTGGACGCGAGGTTTCCTGGTGGTGGCCACCACAGCAGCAGCCGCAGCCTTCTTGGTAGGCTTTGCTTCTACCATGATGATGAACCAACCAAGGTGATGAGAGACGCTCAGACAGTCACGGGGGAATGATGCTGCCGCCGCTTGAGCCGAACCTATTTATATGCCGGCACGGTACAGAAGCTGCAACCTGGCAACTCGTCCACCAATCACGACGGTTGGTTTTACGGCTCCGAAACCTGGATCCCATATCTTCTCTAAAATAGAAGCATTTGTTCATGTTCTTTGTAAAAGTATCATAAAGCAGGACAGATGAGACAAATATCATAAAAACTGAAGAGCAGATGAGCACACACATGTATGTATTACAAAAGAAAATCCACAAATTCATTAGAAATTGGCAGGGCAGGCTGAGGAAGTAGATAGATGTAAAATGTCTGTAAATGGCGAAAGAACATAAACCCAAGACTGACTAACGATGTTAAATATCCATGCCAAGGAGACAAAAATATGTTAGGATACAATTACCATTAAGACACCACAAGCAGGTCCGTATCCTGCCGTGATGACTTAAAGAGTTGGTTATTAGCCACAATGTGTAGGCAGTCTCATGCCAACGGCCATACCACGTTGAGAACACCGCTTCTCGTCCGATCAGCGAAGTTAAGCAACGTTGGGTTTGGTTAGTACTTGGATGGGTGACCGCCTGGGAACACCAAATGCTGTTGGCAATAATGTTTTTTGTTTTGTTTCGTTTGTTTTTGTTTGAATGGCTGGCTCCACGGGAAATTCACGGAGTTGTGTGGAATAAGGCCTGGTAAAATGAATTAATATGTATGTCATGTTTAAAACAAACTCGCTTAATATAGATAGTGTGTGAGGCTTTATACAAAAACAAACAACCAAAACCAAACATGTTGTATATATATATATATATATATGTATATATATATATATATATATATATATATATATATATATATATATATATATATATATATATATATATATATATATATATATATATAGCTTAATCCGGGTTTGAACTCGCAACTCCAAGAATACGCATCACTTATATACACTTTACCCCTGGACCACTGCTGCAGGACACTTGATGCTGAGGTATCAATTTAATGACGTAAATGCCATTTCCACAAATAAATGATAATTTAAAAGTATTTGTAGGTACAAATCTTTTCTGTTTAAAAGGCTACAATATCAGTTACTGATATAATTTGTGTTAATGTTTCTATACCCACAGGAAGGCATATTTTTGCTTATATGTAAGGGGTACGGAGAAGGAATCCACAGACCATCATTCCCCTCCTCTCCCCCCCCTTCCACCTACTACCACTACCACCACCACCACCAATCACCACCACCACCAATCACCACCACCACACCTAACCGAAAACCCCCTAACACATCAACCCTCCCCCCAATCAAAAGGCGAAATAATAACCCTCAAATGCCTGCCTGCCTGCCTGCCTGCCTGCCTGCCTGCCTGCCTGCCTGCCAGCCAATACTAACGGTCTTCTCAGAAAGAAAATCTCTTTGTTATCTGTATTACTTGATGAAATGTATGATTCTAATAATGAAAATAAATTTTTATGTCGGTTGTATGAGCATAATGACCAATATGCACATGATATGAATGAATTAAATAGTGTAGTTTTAAGTAATTAGGTTGTAGACACATTAAGTGGATATGATATTTGACGCGTCCAGAACTGGTGATTTTTTGTTTAATTTTAAATGCACCACCACCACCACCACCATTGCTTCCCCAGAGCCTAATTAAGGACCGGTAAAAGGAGTCAATATGTATGTCATCTATAAAACCAAAGAATGAATAAAAACACACACACACACCTACATAATAGTATTAGGAAGATTGTATGGCAAAAAAAAAAAAAAGTATTATTCCCATTGGGTCGTTTGAACTCGCGACTTCCAAAACACCAGCCACACACCTTACCACCCAGCCACCATAGAGTTGGTGTAATTGTACAACTTTAGTTATAAAAGTAAAGTTCTCTCACATTGTATTGATAACTTAAAGGATTTTTTTTTTTTGCATGTACAAATCTTATTGTCTGTTCTATGATTAGGCATGATGTAAATTATGTATTTTTTGAATGATTGAATTGTAGGCACATTAAGCGGATTCGATATTTGATATATCCAGAAAAGGCGATTTCTGTTCAGTTTTAAAATGCATCACCGTTAACGCTAAAGGACTGGTAAAACGACTCGATGTTTGTCATTTTTAAAATAAACACTAAAACAAGGCCTTTAACATATATAATGTTTGAATATAAATTGAATGCATATAAATACAAAGTGGGAGTGGCTGGCTGGCTGGCTGGCTGGCTGGCTGCCTGCCTTGCCTTGCCTTGCCTTGCCTTGCCTTGCCTGTCCTGTCCTGTTATTGCCTTGCCTTGCCTTGCCCTGCCTTGGCTGCAGCTGGCTGGCCGTAAATCAACTCTTAACAACACCACACCACACCATCACCCATCACCCACCACCGGCCCCAGTCTCCCAGCCTCTCTTATATACCCGAGCAGGCCCTTTAAATTATTTGAATTGTTGCACTGCGGCCAATGGCACGATCGCTGCTGCTCAAACATATTCTGGTTCACAAGTATTAATATATATATATATATATATATATATATATATATATATATATATATATATATATATATATATATATATATATATATATATATATATATATATATATATATATATATATTCATGAAACACATTAAAACCTTGATCATTTATTCATTCATTACGTCTAGTGAAGAATTGCTTTTGTTCATTTGTATGATTAAAAATTGATAGAATATGAATTCCTCGCTTAAAGTAAAATAAAAAATATATATTGGATTTATATGATTGGTTAATATTCCAAGTGATGCTGAATATCCCCTATAATTTTGTTTTGTTTGTTTGTTGTGTACACATTCCAAATGAAATCTATATAAATGTTATTATTAATGTTTGAAAGTTGATTGTCTACTTGAATCTCTCTATTAAAGTGTGTGTCGCTCCGGATGGAGCCTGGTTATGGTATTTGTCGTGGTGGGTGGCAGAAGTGCTTACTTCTTCTCTGTCTTCTTTGGCAAGAGAACTGCCTGAATGTTTGGAAGAACACCTCCCTGTGCAATGGTTACGCCAGACAGAAGTTTGTTGAGTTCTTCGTCGTTGCGGATGGCCAACTGCAAGTGACGTGGGATGATACGGGTCTTCTTGTTGTCACGTGCGGCGTTACCGGCGAGCTCCAGAACTTCGGCAGCGAGGTATTCCATGACGGCTGCCAGGTAGACAGGAGCGCCAGCACCGACGCGTTCGGCGTAGTTGCCCTTACGCAGCAGACGGTGAATTCTGCCCACGGGGAACTGAAGTCCGGCCCTGCTGGAGCGAGACTTTGACTTGCCCTTCACTTTGCCTCCCTTGCCGCGTCCTGACATTGCTGCTGCTGTTGTGGGTTTGTGGTGTTTAATGCCGACCCGAAGCGAAAATGTCCATAGAGCTGGCAAGTAGGGGATGGAAGAACGGAGAGAGGCTGCAGAAATCTTGAACAAGGATCTGGGGATGAGGTGAAGAGGGGAGATGAAAGATCGGTGGCCCAACCACCGTGGATTTGAGCTTGATCAGATGGAAGTAGAATTGAGTGGGGTGTCATTTGCAGTACACACAGAGGCCGGGAACGCAAGCAGCTGGCAGTGGAGGTTTGGTGTCAGATGTTGATGTTAAGTCAGTTCGTTAGTAGTCTTCTTCCTTGTTGTTTTCACCAAACTTTGATCGTTGTTCTTTTTTTTGGGCTTGGTGGTCACGGTTCGTGTTGATGCTTGGAGGTGATCTTTCCTTGGGGGTGATGGTGTACCGACAGATACGTCCTCATCCGATTCATCAGATGAGGGAAGAGCAGGGGTGTTGACACACTGGGGTAGATTTCTTGAAGGTTTGGTTCTTGAGGGTTGATGTCTTGAAGGTAGAGTTCTCGGAGGGTGAGTAACAGCGGTAGGTACTGCATCAGAAGGTGCTGCATAGTTGGTACCCTCTATAGGGTCACACCAAGGGTCGATAGCATCGAAATTCGCCACTGAGACGGTGAAGGGACAGCAGCAGCTGGAGAAGCGTGTGGAGCAGGAGCTGACAGTATGTCAGAAAGCGTGGCTGCGTTCACAGTGATGTCATGGTTGACCCGCAGATCGAGCTTCGTGTTATATACTCCGCTCAGGATCAAGGGAGCCCGCCACTGACCAATCACCGCGCTCCGCCACGCGACCCGCTCTGAGCTCAGTCGCGAGCGGGATATAAAAGGAAAGCTCGACTCGCGCAAAAGTTCATTATTGTATCGCAACGCCAGCCAGGACGAACATCACCATGCCACCCAAGGCATCTGGAAAGGCTGCCAAGAAGGCCGGAAAGGCCCAGAAGGCCATTGCCAAGGGCGATAAGAAAAAGAAGCGCAGGAGGAAGGAGAGCTACAGCATCTACATCTACAAAGTGCTGAAGCAGGTCCACCCCGACACCGGTATCTCTTCCAAAGCCATGTCGATCATGAACTCGTTCGTGAACGACATCTTCGAGCGCATCGCCGCCGAGGCTTCTCGCCTGGACCACTACAACAAGCGTTCCACAATTACCAGTCGGGAGATCCAGACGGCTGTAAGGCTCCTGTTGCCCGGAGAACTGGCCAAGCACGCCGTCTCTGAGGGCACTAAGGCCGTCACCAAGTACACCTCCTCCAAGTAAACGGCTTGCTTACTGCCTGTGGTGGTGGCTTGGCCTCAAACCAACAAACTCGGCTCCATTGGAGCCACACTTTAATTTCTAAAGAGATTGTGAGTGTTAGACACCAATACTATTATAACAAAAACCTCTGTCACTGAAAGCAAATAGCTATAAAATGAGAATATTTATGAAACTGTCTGTGTGTGTTTCTCTCTCTCAGTCTCTGTCTGTCTGTCTGTCTGTCTGTCTGTCTGTCTGTCTGTCTGTCTGTCTGTCTGTCTGTCTCTGTCTGTCTGTCTGTCTCTCTGTCTGTCTGTCTGTCTCTCTGACTGTCTGTCTGTCTGTCTGTCTCTCTGTCTGTCTCTCTGTCTGTCTCTCTGTCTGTCTCTCTGTCTGTCTGTCTGTCTCTCTGTCTGTCTCTCTGTCTGTCTCTCTCTCTGTCTGTCTCTCTGTCTGTCTCTCTGTCTGTCTGTCTGTCTCTCTGTCTGTCTGTCTCTCTGTCTGTCTGTCTCTCTGTCTGTCTGTCTCTCTGTCTGTCTGTCTGTCTGTCTGTCTGTCTGTCTGTCTGTCTGTCTGTCTGTCTGTCTGTCTCTCTGTCTGTCTGTCTGTCTGTCTGTCTGTCTGTCTGTCTGTCTGTCTGTCTGTCTGTCTGTCTGTCTGTCTCTCTCTCTCTCTCTCTCTCTCTCTCTCTCTCTCTCTCTCTCTCTCTCTCTCAACACACATATAAGCACTCGGTATCTTTTTTATCTTTTTTTCTAGAGAATAGAGATTCATTGTTATGTTCCACATTAGGATTACTATGCAGGCCACCCTCTTAAGGTTTGAAAATGTCAAGAAAACGGTTAATTTAAAATGTCATCTCCTAACTTAACAGATTAAGCCAGAGGACCGAAAACAGAATAAAACAGGACTGGACAGTATGTCACTTATACAAGCTGCTTTTATTTCTATTACAGTATGACAATTTTTTTTTTGGGGGGGGGGGGTGATCCTTGGCAGTGCATAAGAGCGAAAAGCGACGGCGTTTTGTTTGTAAGAGGACAGGTTGTACAACAAATGACTTGATTTATTGTTATCACGTGTACAGTGTATGTATGACACCTAAATTAGTGTATTTATTTATTTATTTATTATATGTGTAGATGAAGGTTAATTCATATGACTGATGCTAGGAATGTCTGAAATCTCCTTAGAAGGATATTTTGGCCCTGAGAAGGGCCGAGTTTGGTGTATACTAGGGTGGTCGATTTAGCTTATGCACGCTCTCCACGGATACGGCGAGCAAGCTGAATGTCCTTTGGCATGATGGTGACACGCTTGGCGTGGATGGCACAGAGGTTAGTGTCCTCGAAGAGACCGACCAGGTAAGCCTCGGATGCCTCCTGTAAAGCCATGATGGCAGACGACTGGAAGCGAAGATCGGTCTTGAAGTCCTGGGCAATCTTGCGCACCAGACGCTAGAAGGGAAGTTTCCTGATGAGCAACTCGGTGCTCTTCTGGTAACGACGGATCTCACGCAGGGCGACCGTTCCGGGCCTGTAACGGTGAGGCTTCTTCACGCCCCCTGTGGCAGGAGCAGACTTGCGTGCTGCCTTAGTGGCCAGCTGCTTACGAGGAGCCTTGCCTCCCGTGGACTTGCGAGCAGTCTACTTGGTGCGAGCCATGGTGAACAACTGTGGCTTGTGATGGCCACAGCCTCAAAATTTTTGGCTATATACGCCGTCTCGAGGCGCCCGCTCGAGCGCCATTGGCTGCTCAACTCGCCTACGTCACCCCGTTGCCCCTCCCCCTCCTTCCTCTTGCTGCAGCCAACAGGCGGCTCTCCCCAATCACCATTATCTCTAATTTTGCTCTATTTTTTGGCTTTTGTGCCAAAGTCATTTCACAGGGACGTGAAACAGACGAGTAGGCAACTGCAGTTTTGAAAGCGTTGTGAGAAAGTCGTGTTTCTACTCGAATACAAGCATAAAGTAAGGACAGGCAGGAGTTGCAATGCTACACGTACGTTCGCTTGACGGGATATAGTCGGGGAAACGCGAATTTTTTTTTTATCACATCCTTAACAGCCTAGATGAAGATCACTCAAAACATTGGAAACACCTCATAGTACAAGCAGAACAATACAGAAAACTGACACCTCAAGAATTTTGGAAACAAATCAAACGCTTACAAGGATCAACTCACACACCGTTTAATTACCTTCTTCATAATAACAGCAAAATCACTGATCCTGATGAAGTACTCAACATTTTTAAACACCACTGGGAACAAATCTTTCACCCACATCCACCTGAACCATTTGCCCGCCCCAACATTGAAGTAGTCGAAGACTGGATACACCAAAATAGACATGTAACTACACCAGACGACCTCATTCACCTTGATAATCTCAACTCAAACACTGAACTGCAGACTCCCCTTACTCTAGTTGATGTCAAGACAGCTCTCATGGGCACTCGTCGTAGAGCCCCTGGTGCGTCAGGCATTGGACATATCCTTCTTAGACAACTCCCTGCTTCTATCATTACTGCTGTCACTAACCTATTCAACGCCTCCCTTGCCTCTGGATACTTCCCTCTCAACTTTAAGTCTGCCACAGCTGTTCTTATTCCAAAACCTGGGAAACCCCACACTGACCCAAAGAACTACAGACCCATCAGCCTTCTAGAGACACTTGGCAAAGTCTTTGAAAGGCTGATCAACCAGAGACTTAGAACCCACCTAGAAAATAATGACTTACTCACTAACAAACAGTTTGGATTTCGGCCTCACCGGTCCACTCATGACGCCTTAAACATCATGACCAACTACCTCAGTATCAATCAGCACCAAAGACGTAAGACTGCAATCATCACTAAGGACGTTGAGAAGGCCTTTGACACTGTTTGGCATGACGGCCTAAAATTCAAACTATGCAACAACTTCAATCTTCCTCTTATCACCACCAAACTTCTTTCTAACTACTTAGACAATAGGACAATGAGAATTAAGTTCCTCCGACAACACTCTGACTACTTCAACTTACATGCCGGTGTTCCCCAAGGCTCTGTTCTTGCCCCAACACTCTACATCCTATACATCAACGACATTCCTGATCCTGTTCATCACACTTCATTAACCATATGCTACGCCGATGATGTCTCTCACCTTGTCACCAGCAATACCATTGATACACTAACAAACAGAGCACAAACAGAACTTGATGTTGTCACTGAATGGGAGTATAAAAACCAACTCCACCAAATCCAAAATCACCTACTTTTTTTGTAAAAGAACTATTCGCCCTATTCCTCTTAAACTCTATTCATACACTCAAATCCTACTTATATCTCTGTGTCTCCCTCCTCCACAGTCCTTGGACTCACATTTGATCGACAACTACTCTTTCACACACACATTACACAGAAACATGCAACAGCTCTTCTAGCAATAAAAAAACTGTACAGACTTAGATTTGCAAAACCTGACACAAAAATGCACCTTTACAAAGCACTTATTAGACCTCACCCTAACATATGCTCCACTAGCTCTTTCTCTATCTGCACGTACTAACAAACTAAAGCTTCAAAGAATACAGAATAGTGCACTAAGATGGGCACTCAACACCCGATGGCAAGAACTTATTACCAGTCAAAGTCTCCATGAAAGTACGAACATTCCTGCCCTAAATGTATACTGGAAAAACTTATCAGACAGACAAATTGATAGACTACTCACAAATCATGAGCAACACATTGATTTTCTCCTTCACACTCTCAGACGACCACGATACACTCATGACCTCTTCTCTACCATTCATGATCCTCCTCCTAACTCTATATTTCGATAAACTCTCGCTCTGAACACCCAGCATCCACCATTATTGCATATTCAGCTCTAAACAACCAGCACTAACCATCCGTAAAAGTTCAGCCCTGACGCTCTTGAGCCAATCACTGCGATGTTGTGGGTTTTGTGATGTCCCTGCTGTTGTCACTGAAAAACCCCACTGAGTCCCTGCCTCGAATGCCGTAACCAAACGACACGCAGCTGGGTTTAGCCCTGGCACTTTTTCTCCTACAAATCTTCTTCCTCTCACCCCCACTTGTCTTCTTCTGTCCCCACTTCAACACTCGCCCCTACGGGCATCTTCTCCTGTATTTTCGGATTCGGATTCGGAATTTTTATCATCATCATTGGCACCGGAAGCAGTAGCACGTCGCGCTCACAGTGAGATCTAGGCGATACGCTGTTTGAGCGCCCCCGCACCTGCAACCACCTGCCTCTGCATTATTGCAGCTACATGGGACCACCGTTTTGAGGCATCTGACATCACAACCACCACAGTGATCCAACAGCATGGATTTAACAACAGCCAGAGATGCAGAGCGCTAGTAGCACCTGTTGCTAACTTGCAAGGTCAGGGCTGCTTGGTCGGCCCAGTCGAGCATACTCTCGTGGTAACCCTACCTGGGGCCACATTCTTATCGTGGTAACCCTATCTGGGGCCACAGCCATCTTCCATCCAAGGCAACACCCAGGCAAACTGGCACACACTTCTTTTCAGGCAACGACGGCTCTTCCTCTCGGCGTGTTCACGGTTTAGGTTACAGCTTTATCAGTGAGATAGCGTGCAATGATACATTACCCTAGTGGGCCAACCCGTACTGCCACCCTGAATAAAACCAGGGACAGCTGGATGGCCTAACTTACGTTATGTGTATTGCCGTGTATAGCACTCTTTCTCTCCTCTGCTAAACATTTCTTCCTCTTCAGGCCGGGACCAACCCCCTGTGCGGTGAAAGTGCAGTGGGGTATTCGTCCTTTCCTCCCAGGTGGGGCCACAGCACGTGCTTGCGCCCTGTGTCTCCCTGCCTGGCTTGTTTTGCTATGCCGATCCACTGCTAGAACCTCGTGATAGTGCGAGTCAACTAGCAGTGGGGGTTGCGCTTGAGTAACACCTTCAGGACTCACGAATACTTTGTATTTTTGCCGAACCGGGTTCAATTAGCCTGCTAGGAACCCGGAATTACGCCTCTGACAACCGAGCTCCAACCCACAGCTCACGAGCACACTGACCCCCCACTGAGCTTATGGAATCGCAGTGATTGGCACAAGACACGGGACTGTCAGTAGATAGTGTGTCACAATGGCTCACTGTCTACGGATGACCTGCACTGGGAATACACCCATAGACACAATTGACTGCATCACTACCTTTTACAATGCCACTGGCACACCTGCCACTAACCATATCAAACACGCCAACACAAACACCATCAAATTTCTCATTGCCTCAGAAGACGACCTTTTTGCCTGTTTCAGGGAACCTGCTTTATCAAAACTCACACAAGCTTCAATGACTCCTGTCCTCACAATTGAACAAAAAACTAAATGCTCCATCCTTGTAAGAAATGTCGACAGCTCTGTCCTATCAGCACCTAACACTATCAATCTCTCCCAAGACATCTCACACAGGAATGCTATTTCTGTCATGGAGATATACCCAGTGCCCAATACAAAACACCTTAAGATCCAGTGTTCCTCCCCTACAGAAGCTCAAAAACTCTTGCATCATGGGATAAAAATCCTCAACACCAGCACTCCTCCCTATCTCATTAGTCCAGTTGACTATCTTCCTTTGCTGCAATGCTTTAAATGCTACAAATACAGTCATGAAACCCGAAAATGTAAAAGCCCACAAATTTGTTCAAAATGTTCTGCAGAAGGCCATTTTTACACTCAGTGCTCTGCCAATACTGTAAAATGCATTAATTGCCAAGGAGATCATTCAGCAGTTGACAAATCTTGCCCTTTGAGAAAACAAACCCTAAAATCTCTTCGCAATAACCAACCTCGCACTCAAGCACACCCTCATTCTTCTTCAACCTCCCATAACTTATCTCATCACCAAGCAGCATCAACCTCCTCCATGTCCTATGCCAGTGTCCTTAATACTTCACCACACCAGCAACATCATCTCCACAATACTGCACAGCAAACTCAGTCTTCTCCACCTCTCTTCCCTCACCCACCACCTCCACCTTATTCTCCTCTTCAGAACCTTTCATATGAACGAGTAACTGCCTGTGTACAAGCTGCTTACTTGAAGGCCAAGGACGATGGCCGTGTCTTTGCTGACTATCTTCCAATCTTTCTCACTCATAATGGCCTTCCTAGTATCTCTGTTCCTCCTACTCAACTATTGCGCTCTGCTCCATTCTCGCCTACAGTCCTCACTCCACAAAACAAAATATCAATAGCCTTGATAATTTGGAGAACCCGATACCTGATATTATCTTCCTAGGTGACTTCAACTTGCCTAGTCTCAGGTGGAAAATAGCAAACAATAATATTATACCAGGAAATCTATCAGGACCTAACCAACCACAGATTAGAGAACTACTTAGATTCTGTGACAAATTTTCACTCATTCAGCAGATATCGGAGCCAACGAGAAATGAAAATATTCTAGATCTGGTCTTTACGAACAATGAAGACATTATCAGAGACATTACGATATCAGATACCACATACTCAGATCACAAACTCATTGAAGTGCAAACTATAATCAATACTCAGATAGACCTAAAACGTTGATAAAGCGAGAGGGGCTATTCAGTAAATTCAATTTTAATAATAAAAGGATAGACTGGGAGATAATAAACAGGGAACTTACAAACATTCCATGGGGAACTGTTCTAAATAATACAAGTCCTACAGAAGGAATAGAAAAACTGACTTCAGAAGCGTATCAAGTCTGTCTGAAACATGTTCCTTTGAGGAAAGCCAGAAAGAGATCTAACGTAGAAAGAGAACGCAGAAGACACTATAAACGCAGGAAAAAAATAACGGAACTGCTTATGCAGACACGAATTTCCCGTCAAAGAAGGAATAATTTAAATAGGGAGATTGAAGAAATCGAGCGGAAATTGAAACACTCATATGAAACTGAAGAAAGGCAGTTAGAACAGAAAGCAATTCAGGAAATAAAGAAAAATCCAAAATATTTCTTCTCATATGCGAAATCAAAAGCAAAAACCACTGCCAGTATTGGACCTATTCGTACAAGTGAAGGTTCATACACGGAGGATGACAAAGAAATTAGTGAAATCCTAAAAAGCAGTATGAGGACATGTTTAGCACTCCAATAAACAACATGAAGGTGGAAGATCCAGACAATTTCTTTATGCGGGATATTCAAACCCCTGTAAATATAACTGATATAAACACGAGCGCACTAAATTTTGAAAAAGAAATTGAAAACATGCCCATGCACTCGGCCCCAGGTCGAGACTCATGGAATTCAATATTTATAAAGAAATGCAAAGTGCCGGTAGCACAGGCACTCAGTATAGTGTGGAGGAAGAGCTTGGACATGGGGGAGATACCAGATGCACTTAAAGTAGCAGACATAGCCCCTCTACACAAGGGAGGGAGCAAAGCATTGGCAAAAAATTATAGACCAGTTGCACTAACATCGCACATCATAAAAGTATTTGAGAGAGTGATTAGGAGTCAGGTCACCAATTTCATGGAGACCAATGACCTTCACAACCCAGGCCAACATGGATTTCGAGCGGGAAGATCGTGCCTCTCACAGCTACTTGAGCACTACGACAAAGTCACTGAGGCATTAGAAGAGAAAAGAGAATGCTGATGTGATATACACGGACTTCGCAAAGGCTTTCGATAAATGTGACCATGGCGTGATAGCACACAAAATGAAGTCAATGGGAATAACCGGTAAAGTAGGACGCTGGATACTCAGTTTTCTGTCAAACAGGACTCAGCGAGTAACTGTCAACCATATAAAATCTAGTCCAAGTGCAGTGAAAAGCTCTGTACCTCAGGGTACAGTCCTTGCACCGCTGCTTTTCCTTATTCTCATATCAGATATAGACAAAAATACAAGTCACAGCTTCGTATCATCCTTTGCAGATGACACAAAAATCAGTATGAAAATTACCTCGGCTGAGGACATTGAAAAACTTCAAGCTGATATTAACAAAGTTTTCGACTGGGCATCAGAAAATAACATGATGTTTAATAGTGATAAATTCCAGGTACTCAGGTACAGTAAAAATGAGGACCTTAAACATAATACAGAGTACAAAACACAATCAAATGTACCCATAGTAGGAAAACAGTATGTAAAGGATTTGGGAATAATAATGTCTGTCGACCTAACGTTTAAGGAGCATAACCAAGCAAATATTGCGACAGCCAGAAAAATGATAGGATGGATTACGAGAACTTTCAAATCCAGGGATCCCATCACAATGGTTGTACTCTTCAAGTCACTTGTGTTGTCCCGTCTTGAGTACTGCTAAGTACTCACTTCCCCCTTCAGAGCAGGAGAGATTGCTGAAATAGAGGGAATACAGAGAACATATAGGGCACGCATAGATGCAATAAAGCACCTAAATTATTGGGATCGTCTCAAGCCCTCCAAATGTACTCACTAGAAAGAAGACGAGAGAGATATCAAATAATATACACCTGGAAGATACTGGAGGGCCAGGTACCAAATCTACACAGTAAAATAACAACGTACTGGAGTGAACGACATGGAAGAAAATGTAGAATAGAACCAATGAAGAGCAGAGGTGCCATAGGCACAATCAGAGAACACTGTATAAACATCAGAGGTCCGCGGTTGTTCAACGTCCTCCCAGCAAGCATAAGAAATATTGCCGGAACAACCGTGGACATTTTCAAGAGGAAACTAGATTTATTCCTCCAAGAAGTGCCGGACCAACCGGGCTGTGGTGGGTATGTGGGCCTGCGGGCCGCTCCAAGCAACAGCCTGGTGGACCAAACTCTCACAAGTCGAGCCTGGCCTCGGGCCGGGCTTGGGGAGTAGAAGAACTCCCAGAACCCCAGGTAACCAGGTATCAACCATGACTTCAGCTGAAGAAAATACTACAGTTCCCCCACAACGTCCTTCCAACCCACTCCTGACTGCTACAGAAAACGGTGCCACTGACCAAACAGCACATCCTGGACTATCCCAAACTGAAGCATCCATGTCAAAGGCACTTTCAACCTCTTCTCCCAACATTGTCCCCTCCACTTCCAATCTGATTTCAAACACTACAACTTCTGATACCTCTCACCCGGTCCCTGTCAACAAGCCTTCTGCCTCCCTCCTTCCCCCAACGACTTCAGTCATTTCTTCTGTAACTCATCTCGTCTCGTCCCGAGCCCGTTCAGCAACCCGTTGCCTTACTCCCACCTCCCACTGTAAATATCCTACAATTCCTACCACCCTCCTCCAAGATGCACCCTCCTCAATAACTGCCCAACTCATTGAATCACGCAACCCTCATGCTCTTGTACATGCACAAAACCCTACCAGCACCCCATCAAAACCTAAAATTTCATAAAGATCATACAATTTAATGTGCGGGCATATTTCAACATTAGACACATCGTGTCAGATTTTATTGAGATCGAGAGACCTGATGTGCTATTATTAAATAGCACATACATTACGAACTCATATAAAATCAAACATTATGGCTACTCCTAAGTAGTAGGGATGACGTGCCACAGATGATTTTTTTTTTTTGGCAAATATCGTGTGTGGGAGCCATGGTTTTCAGGTCAAATATCGTGTGTGGGAGCCATGGTTTTCAGGTCAAATATCGTGTGTGGGAGCCATGGTTTTCAGGTTCCAATATCGTCTGTGGGAGCCAGGGTTTTGAGGTCCAATATCCCACGTGTGAGCCAGGGTTTTCAGGTAAATTTTGTCAGTCACAGATTTTAGAAGTTTGTTAAAGTTCTTATGGGAGAAATTCAAATTCGTGTTTATGAGCCAGGGTTTTCAGGTAAATTTTGTCAGTCACAGATTTTAGAATTTTGTTAAAGTTCTTATAATGAAAATAATGTCATACGAGTTTGTTAAAGTTCTTATGATGAAAATAATTTCCGAGACTTTAGAATTTGTTAAAGTTCTTATCATGAAATAAGGTCATACGAGTTTTGTTAAAAGTTCTTATTTGTTTCTTACTTAGAAACTTGTATATTGCTATATATCTGATTCATTTCCCTGCCATCCCCCTCCCTCACCTTTCCCTCCCCCTGCATCCCCCGCTTGTACCTCACACCCCCTCCCTCCCCCCTTACCTCGCAATCTGTCGCCGCACCTGTGTTTACTTTTAGACCGTCAGCCAGAGGTCGCATGCAGGTCACCTCTTATCTTATCTTCTCCATAATATCTGGACCGTCCCTCTCTCTCTCTCTCTCTCTCTCTCTCTCCTTCATATTGTTCATTCATAGTTCCTTTTCATTAAACTATTCAGTTTTACATATATAAACAAAGTCAGGGACTAACTCACGTTCCCACCTTAGTTTTACTAATACATCTTCTTTAGTATCCAATCATTTTCTTCGAGATTTAAAACACAGCTATTTCAAACGTATTAAAATACAATAATTTGGTATCGAGCTCCAGCTCCTATCCCCGCCTTAGTCCCCTGTCGTATAATGAATACTAACAGTCCAATCCCTCTAAAATTTAAAAATAATCATATTTCAAACGTAGTTCAATACAGTAATTTAGTTACCGAGCTCCAGCTCTAGTCCTCCACCTTAGTTCCCTCGCACATCTTCATTAATACCTATTCAAATTCCCCGAAATTTCTACCCTCTGTATTTCAGACATAGTTTAGTAAATGCAAACAGTTACCGAAATCTAGCTCTTATCCTCCGCCTTAGCTCTCTCTCGTATCTTCATTAATATCTAATCAAATTCCCTGAAATTTCTACCCTTGTATTTCAGACGTAGTTTAGTAAATCCAAACAATTATCAAACTCTAGCTCTTGTCCCCCAGCTTAGATCATTTGTACAAGATCGTTAGTAACAGATCAATTTTCCCCGAAATTTAAAGCAGACATACTTCAAAGTTAGTAAATAAGATCAAAACAGTTATCGAGCTCCAGCTCTCGTCCCCCAACTTAGTTCTCTCTCGTATATTTGTAAATAACCCATCAATTTCACTGAAATTTTTACCCTCTGTATTTCAGACATAGTAAATATGATGTAAAAAATTATAAAACTCTAGCTCTTGTCCTCTGCCCGAGTTCACTCCTGTAAATTCACTACTATCTGTAAAAAATCCTCTGGAGATTTGAACACTCAACTACATTTTCAGACATAGTAAATAAAAACCGGTTCAGTTATCAAGTTTCAACTCTTGTCCCCCCCAGCTTAGTTCATTTTGTACAAGTTCTTTATTTTCCAACTAAATCACCCTGAGATTTAAGATCACCTTATTTCTAACGTAGTAAAATTAATCTAGACATTAGCCACCCTCCATTTCCTCAGTCTTAGATCATCGAACATAAATATATCCGATCAAGTCTCTCTCCAGCCTATCTGTTTATCAGAGTAATTACCTTACCCTTCTCATCCCCAACGTATCCAAACCTTCAATAATCATACTGTATTTGCATATTTTCTCTATATTCAGCTGTATTCTTCACATTTTTTTTCCATTTTTCTGTGTTCATTCCATGTTCTACAAATGTTCACAGCATGCTCAGTTCATTTCTTTTCACCTGTTTTTCTCATTTTTTCTGTTTTCTACCATTTTCCCCATATGTTCACTATGTTCTTTGTCATGTTTTCATGTACATCATATGTTCTCTGTATAACTTTTATACTCAATATTCATGTTCTCAATGTTCTTAGCTTGTTCTTCACATGTTCAGTGTTCATTCTTTGTATTCCCTATGTTCCTTATCATGTCTTCATATTCTCTATAAGTTCATATTCCCTGCATGTTCACTCTATTCATCAACTTTTTCTTACATGTTTTCTGTGTTCACCGTATGTTCACTGTGTTCATTCCCCTACTTAACCTCAATTTTTTTTATGTTCTTTGTTTCTTTAAACCAATTTGTTTTCTTCCATTCACTACCCAGCAAACACAAATCATCTACACAACGTTCGCCTATCTCTTGCCATAGGTGTGGGAATGATTTGCATTGAGAATGGTGCAGGAGAGCCTTTGAGAAACTTTTACTCAAAAAATCCAAACACAAAGGTTTAATTATAAATTGTTTTTCTACAATTATTTTCTTCCAAATGTAAAACAAATAGTTTTTACATGTTTAAATATAAAATTTATGGTGTTTTTTTGTAAAATTCATTAATAAATTGTGAATGATATATATTGGCTGAGTGAAACCTTTATAATCCATTTAGTTATAATTTGAACAGAAAAAAGTATTTTTCCAAATTTTCTAAAAATTGCTCTTTTTAACACAATTTGACTCCTTATACATTCCACTAAACACTATATCATGTTTAAATATATAATTTATGTATTATTCTCTAAAATAATTTATATAAATTATATAAGTTGCTGGAAAGTGGTGTTAAGGATTTTGAAAACATTTTGTTGTGTTAATATGTTCTTATTAACTATGTCTCAAGTTCACAGTTTATCAAACAAGAATATTAACATTCGTCAACTCTTAAAATCTTATATGTTATCTTGCTGGTGCAAAAAAGGGTGAATCTTTAGGAACAGCTATAGTATCTATATATCACAAATGGTGTTTTCCCTAACTCAAACAATGTAGGGTTTATTATTCTACACATATTTCTAATGACTCTTAGATGTTTACATTCTCTGAAGTATAATTGTGAAGGCTGTGTCCATCACTCTCAACACAGATTCTTAAACTCGTCTCTGCAGGTTCAACTATATAATTAGTTTCCATTTTGAATTTCCATGGACATTTGTATCCAAAATGAAACCAATGTGGTTTCCTTCAGCGCCTTCAGCCAGCACATTTGCTCATTCATTTCCACAGATTCCAACAAGGTAGGGGATTTACAGAAATTTGTATATTCATATTGTTATATATTAAAAATATGAATGCAGTTCAATATGATAAGACAAATACATGAGTTTATGATAAATTCGTTTTCTGTGATATACCATTGATATGCTCTTTTTTTCTTTAAACGGCAGACTAAACTAAAGTGCTCACATCAACAGATTTGATGTATAAATGGTCAACGCTCAACAGAGTTAGTATAAATGTATTAGTATAAATCTTACTTGTCTCATTGTTAATTCACATTCAATGTCAACTTGTGGTTTTGATGTGGCACGTTTGGCCAAGACACCCCACCCCATTATGCACCCCATACCCATCTTGTGGGCGGTTGTGGAAAGGGTTACAGAGGCACATAATGGGCTCAGGGACTGAACCCCACAATTCATTTAGCTAAGCAAGTTACAATCTTGATGAGCTAGTTACAAAATTCAATATAAGTCATCACATCAACAATGGGTTCGAGATCGACCTCAAGTACAGGTTCTAAATTAAGCAACTGACATATGTGGAGAGCTAGTATCAAAATTTATATGTTTGTCCTGCACACCGTCCCCCATCCAGTGGGCAGCGGTGGATAGGTTACAATCACTTAGTTGTTATCTACAGTTAGCAAACTGGGGATATTTGGCTAAAATTTCTGGTAGCAGATCATTTTGAATGAAATATTGACACATCGCTGGAACATTGGTTATAGAATTGTCTCTAAATTCATGTATCTTTTCGCACTCCATCACATAGTGACGGAGGGTGTGCGAATAATTTTGTTGACACAGTTTACATTTGGTCAGGTCTACATCAGCAGATAATGAGAATTCCCAGAGATACTTGTAACCGAGTCTAAGCCGAGCAGTAGTAACATCTAGAAGTCTGCTGATTTTATTGGATGATCCATAGATGTGTGGCTCCTCTTGTATGATATGTATGATAGATGGAATTACTAGTTCCAGTTTCTAGGCAGGCGATGAGTACTCACAATAACCTTAATTAAGCGTCAAAACAAAAATGTGTATACTCTTTTTACTCTCCTGACCTTAGTTCTCGAGCTATGTATTTCATTTTGGTACCAACGTGTTCGCAATAACATTCTCTAGAAGAAAATCAGCAAAAACGGTCACCAAAAGTTATATGAATACCAGCACCCAATAAATACCTACGTAGATGACTCGCCGTGAGTGCCCAAGAGCAACAAAATGTTTTTACTCTTGGGATTGTTATCACTTCCACACTTGTCCTACAGCGTTAATTTTGGTATCAATGTACTCGCAATGAAATTCCCAACACGGTGATATGAATATAAACGTAGAATAATGGTCGCTGCCCACCCGCAAGAGTGTGGGAAGTGGCGGAACTGTTACCCAGTATTGGTGACAAGACGACACATGGGCGATACAGTGCTTTGAAAGTTTATAATTATATCACTGTCCTGACATTATTATTGTATGTACGTCATTCATTTTTGTGCCAATGTTTTCGCAATAGAATGTTCTATGAGCCCGTAGGTAAAAAAGAGCAACAAAGCGTAAGATAGAATAGCACCATATAAAAAACAACGCTGGTACATATCAGTGAGCGTCAAACACACACGAAATGTGTGTGTTTGATGGTGGTCAAACCATGTTTGATGTGTTTGATCAGGTGATGTCCTGATCCGCATAATTAAAGTATGAATTATGTTGAGAAAAAATAAGAAAAAAGGGAAAAAACAGGGGTGGGAGAAACATGACAGAAAAAGAGTAAAAATACAATTTGGTCAACAAAACAGCGTTGTTTAAAATAAAAGATATGGATTGACATTTTGGGGGTTAGGTTGGTAGGTTACATTGAGTTAATTAGGTAGTACTTAGTGTTTATCTGTTATAGATAGGAGCTGCCTGGTATGGGCCAATAGGCCTTCTGCAGTTACCTTTGTTTTTATGTTTTTGCCCTGTAACCTAAATGGTTAGAGAGGCACATATATGGGCTTAGGGACTGAACCCCACACTACATTTAGCTAAGCTGGTTACAATCTTGATGATATAGTTACAAAATTCTGTATAAGTCGTCACATTATCAATGGGTTCGAGATCAACCACAATTTCCTGAATAGATATAACAAAGGGGATATTAATAGGGTATTAAAATTGTCAACACAAGATAGAACACGAAACAATGGGTATAAATTGGATAAGTTTAGATTTAGGAAAGACTTGGGTAAATACAGGGTCAGTAACAGGGTTGTTGATTTGTGGAATTTTTCTTAACTTATAAATTTATCTTTATTTATCTTAAACTGGTTGGGAGAGGTACAGTTTTTAACATAATTGGGAAGGTCATTCCACATTCGAGGTCTCTTGATTTGTAAAGCATTTCTAGTTTGACTAAGTCGTACTCTTGGAATATCAAATAGGTATTTGTTTCTGGTGTGGTGCTCATGGGATCTGTTACAACCTTCTAGGAAGCTTTTAAGGTCAGGATTGACATTACAGTGCAGCGTTTTATATATATAAAATACACATGAGAGTATGTGCAGGGACTTAATATCTAACATATTCAGAGATTTGAGTAAGGGGTCCATATATACTGCCCGGTTGCCTGAAATGCTATAGGCCTACATAGTGGCTTTAGGTATTGTATGCACTAGCTCTATCTATAAATCCAACATTATGTTTGTAAATCAACTATGTATGTATGAAAAAAAATGACTAATACGTTCGGCGAATGACTTTGACTTCAACTTCACTTTGACTTCGTTCATGTCATCGTATTTTCCGTAATATATAAAGGTTATGACAATGCAATTATATTATTGTGTGCAAATAAGTTTGAAATTTCATGTACCCTAAAAATATTAAAATAAAGAATAAGAATAATTAAATAATTGTTGTAGTAAATTGTCACACGTTCATCATACGCAAACGAACACACAGTTTGGAGCGTCAGTACAAGACCGCCGCCATTTTAAAACACGGCTTCGAATGTAAGTAATGTTTTTCTCGTACTAACACTGTGTTATACAATAGATTTGGTCTTGAATTCACAAATTTAGTTGTTACATCTGACAGAGTATGTTAGACGGTGTAATGCTGGTCCATGTTAACGTATTTGTGGGCTTGGTTGGTTTAAATGTGGAGGCGAGGCCTGGCAGTGCTGGTGTATGTGGAGGCGAGGCGAGGCCTGGCAGTGCTGGTGTATGTGGAGGCGAGGCCTGGCTGTGCTGGTGAGTATGTGGAGGCGAGGCCTGGCAGTGCTGGTGTATGTGGAGGCGAGGCCTGGCTGTGCTAGTGTGTATGTGGAGGCGAGGCCTGGCTGTGCTAGTGTGTATGTGGAGGCGAGGCCTGGCAGTGCTGGTGTATGTGGAGGCGAGGCCTGGCTGTGCTAGTGTGTATGTGGAGGCGAGGCCTGGCTGTGCTAGTGTGTATGTGGAGGCGAGGCCTGGCAGTGCTGGTGTATGTGGAGGCGAGGCCTGGCTGTGCTAGTGTGTATGTGGAGGCGAGGCCTGGCTGTGCTAGTGTGTATGTAGAGGCGAGGCATGTACAACACTCCCCAATAGGAAGAAAACCCACTGGGTTCTAGGCTAGGTTAGGCTTATCTGTAATAATTGAATTAAGCCTAGCAAAGCCTAGAACCTAGTTCAGTAATTTAAAAAATGTTGTAACTTGAAAAATGCCATTCAATACATTACACAATTTAAATATTTTCAGGCAATCAACACAACCCTCATGTTGGCTAACCCTCTCTCATGTTGGTCAATAATTTAATTATTTTTTTATGGAGTAATCTTTGCTGTTGAAATGTAGTCTTTTTGAGACTACATTTCAAATGTAGTGTGTGTGGAGGCGTGTATGTTAGGTATTACCTAATATACACGGTGTAATATATCTATCTGTGTGAAATAGATTAAATCCATTTATTTGATATTCAGCTAATAGTTCTGTATTTTCTACATTCATCCATGTTTTGGTAAGTGCAATAATATGTATTGTTTCATTGCAGATTAGAGATTCAAGATAGTTCTAGATTTCCGAAGTACTGAAACGCGCGCCATACAGGCTTGGTGGATCTAGGTGCAAGGTAAAATTATTTACATTTACTTGTTTTGTATTTATGTTTTGTATTTATATGCATATATGCATTTATATGCATTATTCTATAGAATAATAGATCTCGTAATAATTTTGCAAAAATAGTGGCATTTACTATTTTTAAAAGATTATTAAAAAATTTACTGATATGGTGCATTCGGAAGGGCGAAGAGGGAGAACGGCCTGTTGACATAGCTCGGGTGCAGGGGGGGGGGGGGTTGTGTAAAAGCCTGGTTTGTGCCTCGGAGAGGCTATGGGATCCAGTAAGTTCAGTAGAACTTCGGTTTCAACCCTTTTACCCTGTTGTAGCTCAGTCGATTAAGGCAGTGTCTGGGATGCTCCCGGACGCAGGTTCGAATCCTCGTCACGGCCCTTGTGGATTTGTTCATTTGATGCATCACGTTATTGTGATCTGTGTGTGTAATTCTTCACTTGCTACAGCAACAGGAATGTGTGTGTATGTATTTGTGTTGTTGAATATGACCGAAAGTGTAAGATTAATGATTCTAACACAAATCGTCTGAATATTTGTTTTTCTTCACTGTCGAGAGTAGTTAAAAAAATTTACTCGAGTTTATTTTCACACTTTATTTATGGTCCTTAAGTCCCTCTCCTTAATGCTGCTGCTGTTTCTCGCATCTTTGCATCGCTTGTATGTTTGGGGGTTTGGCCTCTTGCTATATATTGATTCCATTTGTGTGTGTTTGGGTCTCAGGCCCTCTCGCAATTTCTGTTGAACAAACCCCTTTTCCTAGTTCTGCATCTCTCCTTTGGTACAAATTTTGTTGTGCTTTTATCATATATTTCACAAAACTTGACATACATTTCATTTACTTCATGTCCTATCAGCAAGTGTTTGTCAAATTCTTTAAGGAAAGTTTATCATCCTGATTGCAGATCTCTAGCGATATTATGTCAACTTCTTGTGGATTCGCAATCATTATTTAATTTACCTTTAGGTGTTCTTTCACCAGCACAGCAACACTGTACCTCTCCCAACCAGTTTAAGATAAAAACTAAGTACTAACTAATTAACTCAATGTAACCTACCTTACCCCCAAAATGACAACCCATGTCTTCTATTTTAAACAATGCTGTTTTGTTGACCAAATTGTATTTTTGTTTTTTTCTGCAATGTTTCCCCCCCCCCCCCACCACTCTACCACTACATTGAGTTTAGTAGCTCTGTGCACGTCAGGTGCTGTTTAATATACAGACCTACTCCTCCATTTGACCTAGTTTCTCTATCACATCTATATCACTTTGTGCTTTAGCCCTGGTGGAGCTTGGTCCACCAGGCTGTTGTTTGGAGTGGCCCGCAGATCCACATACAGTCTGCATATGATATACAGTCTGTTGATCAATTAAACTACAGTAGTTAGTTTTTATCATCCGAATGCACCAATATGTGTTCATTCTTCCCAGATGAAGGAACTAGGTAATATTCATCATCTGAATGCACCATCTGATGCTTTAACACACTCATGATACACGAGAGGTTTAAAAAACTTTTAAAACTTTTAAAACTTTTTGACCTATGTATTTAAAAGCAATTCTAAAGTTAAAAAGTGTAGCATAGGCCCCTCGCAGAATGTTCTTAATATGATCCTCAGGTTATAGTTTTCTATCTAAAACCACCCCTAGATCTCTTTCTTGATCAGAATTCTTTATAGATCTCAGTGGCTCGATCATAGAAACTGCTCTAAATCCTTGTTGGCCTGGATTGTGGAGGTCATTGGTCTCTATAAAACTAGTAATCTGACTCCTGATCACTCTCAAATAATTTTATTATGTGGGATGTTAGTGCAACTGGTCTATAATTCTTTGCCAATGCTTGTGTTGTGTTGTGTTGTTTTGGTAGTGATGTGCAATGTGTTGTTTTGGTAGTGATTCGTCCAGTTCTGGTAGTAGTGCGGTTGTTGTGTAGTGTAGTACTTGTGTGCTTGTTAATGACTTGTATTCCAGTCTTGTGGGTATCTCCTTTCCCCTACGGGCCAACTGCTTTGTTCTTACCTAGCATTTTGCTTTGTTTGGGTATGAATGTTTGTGTGCCGTATATTTTGCAAAATTTGCCATATATCTCATTATTTACTCCTCTGCCTAGCAACAAGTCTGTCTAATTATACTCATTAACTGTTTTTCAAAGTTCCCCATAGTGTCCTTTATTGAAATCGAGTTCATGAACCGTTTCAATGTTCTTATTTTCTTCTAGATTATATCTTAAAGTATATTTAAATGTTATTGTTATTATTGTTATTAAATGTTATTGTGACATTGCATTGCAATTGAGCTATGTTGTTTACCATACCGTTCATTTCGTGAGTATAAGTATAGATGCCACACTTGTGACAGGTAAAACCATGCCTTTTTTGAAAAACAGCACCGTCTGTTGCACGTAAGAGCAACCCACACTATATTATGTTGCGATATTATTTCAATATTTCCGATTGTATTGATAATTTGAATTTTCATAGATTTCAATTTATTTTCATTTCGATTTAATAATTTTGTGTGACATTGCATTGAAATTGAGCTGTGTTGTTTACCATACTGTTCATTTCATGAGTATAGTTTATTTTTTTATTTTTTTCATTTCATTTTTTTAGCTGTTCTTATTTTTCAGTGATGGGAATATCAGATCATTTGATGTTCCCAATTTTCTGATGGAAGCATCAGACCATTATAGAATGCATCGGATGAGGTAGTTTGGAATGGTGGGGAGGACGAGAGGGGGGTATGGTGGGGAAGACGAGGGGACAGAGGAGAGGGTAATGGTGGGGAGGACGAGGGGACTGGGGAGTTGGGGATGGTGGGGACAGGGGAATGCTGGGGAGGACAAAGGGACAGGTGAATGGGAGATGGTGGGGGAGGAAGAAGGACAGGGGAGGGGAAAATGGTAAGGAGGACGATGGGACAGGGAAGTGGGAATAGTGGGGATGATGTGGGGACAGGGAAGTGGGAAGGACGAGAGGACTGTGGAATGGGGAATAGCAAAGTGAATTATAATTATATATATTAATTAATTCTTATAAATTTCCAGAAGCCTGTATCAACACCCACACTAATGCAACTGAAAGAGATGTTGAGACAAGTATTGCTGATATGTTGAAGAACGCCCCAAACAAACTCGGTGGAAACAGATACAAGGTAAAGTTTGCCAATTTGCTGTAGTCTAATTCAATTTCTTTTTAGTAATCTTCGAGAACATTTATGCTATGAATAAGATAAAATAATGTAACTGATTTTGATTTATTTACTATTTATTATTTATTTACCGTTATTAGTATAATAGATCTCGTAATAATTTTGCAAAAATAATGGCATTTACTATTTTAAAAAGCTCGGGTGCAGGGGGGGGGGGGTTATGTAAAAGCCTGGTTTGTGCCTCGGAGAGGCTATGGGATCCAGTAAGATCGTCCTTCCTTTCCTCCCTAGAATCTGGATGTAGCAGGTGCTCAATTGTCAAAAGTGAAAAATTGGTTTTGTCTTCCGAATGCACCATTTCTGTAAATTTGCTAATAATCTTTTAAAAATAGTAAATGCCATTATTTTTGCAAAATTATTACGAGATCTATTATACTAATAACGGTTTGATAAAATACAGTAGACTGCCTACTGGTTTTACCTGTAATAAGGTTTGATACAGATGATTATGATTATGGTTTTGGCCTCCACCACCCTCTCACCTAACTTGTTCGTTCCATGTCTACCACGGTTTTGTCTTCCGAATGCACCATTTCTGTAAATTTGCTAATAATCTTTTAAAAATAGTAAATGCCATTATTTTTGCAAAATTATTACGAGATCTATTATACTAATAACGGTTTGATAAAATACAGTAGACTGCCTACTGGT